>NW_024724693.1:643513-846013 GCF_018991925.1 Homarus americanus
TTAATTTTCAGAAAATTTTCCAAAATTTTCCAAAATTTCCGAAAATTTCCCAAAATTTAAAATTTCAAAAATTCAAAATTTCCAAATTTCCGAAATTTTTCCCAAAATTCGAAATTTTTCCCAAATTTTCAGAAAAATTTACAGAAAATTCCAAAAATTTTCAAAATCTTCAGAAAATTTTCAAAATTTGGAAAATTTTCTGAAAAATTTTAAATTACAGAAATTGAAGAATTTTCTGAAAATGAAGAATTTCATTCTGATTTGGGAAAAATTCAGGTACAGGAAAAAATTCCAGGTTTGGGAAAATTCGGAAATTTTGGTACAGAAATTTTAGGAAATTTTCAGAATGCAGAAATTTCTGAAAATTTTCGGAAAATTTGGGAAAAATTTCGGAAAATTTGGGAAAAATTTCGAAAATTTTGGGAAAATTTCCGGGAAAATTTCGGAAATTTTTTGGAAAATTTTGGAAAAATTTCGGAAAATTTGGGAAAATTTTTGGAAAATTTTGGAAAATTTTCGAAAAATTTTCCAAAAAATTTCCGAAATTTTCCCGGAAATTTTCCCAAAATTTCCGAAATTTTTCCCAAATTTTCCAAAAAATTTCCGAAATTTTCCCGGAAATTTTCCCAAAATTTCCGAAATTTTTCCCAAATTTTCAGAAAATTTACAGAAAATTCCCAAAAGGGGCGAAAACAAAAAATGGCAACAATTGCCTTATATGTGATTAATGGCAGCAGTGGGACGAAAACAAAAAATGGCAACAATTGCCTTATATATGAATAATGGCAGCAGTGGGGCGAAAACAAAAAATGGCAACAATTGCCTTATATGTGAATAATGGCAGCAGTGGGACGAAAACAAAAAATGGCAACAATTGCCTTATATGTGATTAATGGCAGCAGTGGGGCGAAAACAAAAAATGGCAACAATTGCCTTATATGTGATTAATGGCAGCAGTGGGACGAAAACAAAAAATGGCAACAATTGCCTTATATGTGATTAATGGCAGCAGTGGGGCGAAAACAAAAAATGGCAACAATTGCCTTATATGTGAATAATGGCAGCAGTGGGGCGAAAACAAAAAATGGCAACAATTGCCTTATATGTGAATAATGGCAGCAGTGGGACGAAAACAAAAAATGGCAACAATTGCCTTATATGTGATTAATGGCAGCAGTGGGACGAAAACAAAAAATGGCAACAATTGCCTTATATGTGATTAATGGCAGCAGTGGGACGAAAACAAAAAATGGCAACAATTGCCTTATATGTGATTAATGGCAGCAGTGGGGCGAAAACAAAAAATGGCAACAATTGCCTTATATGTGATTAATGGCAGCAGTGGGGCGAAAACAAAAAATGGCAACAATTGCCTTATATGTGAATAATGGCAGCAGTGGGGCGAAAACAAAAAATGGCAACAATTGCCTTATATGTGATTAATGGCAGCAGTGGGACGAAAACAAAAAATGGCAACAATTGCCTTATATGTGATTAATGGCAGCAGTGGGACGAAAACAAAAAATGGCAACAATTGCCTTATATGTGATTAATGGCAGCAGTGGGACGAAAACAAAAAATGGCAACAGCATTGCCTTGCCTTATATGTGATTAATGGCAGCAGTGGGGCGAAAATGGCAACAATTGGCAATGGCAGCAGTGGGGCGAAAACAAAAAATGGCAACAATTGCCTTATATGTGATTAATGACAGCAGTGGGGCGAAAACAAAAAATGGCAACAATTGCCTTATATATGAATAATGGCAGCAGTGGGGCGAAAACAAAAAATGGCAACAATTGCCTTATATATGAATAATGGCAGCAGTGGGGCGAAAACAAAAAATGGCAACAATTGCCTTATATGTGAATAATGGCAGCAGTGGGACGAAAACATGTACTGTACCGATAAAACGCTGACCGCCATGTAACTAGGGGAGACAACTGTTGTCGTTTATCAGCAAATATTTTTTCTATTCAAGCGAATATAATGCTTCACCCTTCAGTTATGTAAACACAAAACAACTAATTTACCTTATGTGTGTTAGGCGGAGGTAGAGTCTCGGTCCTTTTCTTCCAAACTTCGTACCTGTTTCTTCACTTCGTCTTCTTTGCATCTTGAGGTAAAGTGACATAAAAATACTACTCATCTGTGTCGACTACAATACAACACAGACCTTGTTAGTAGAACTGATCCCTAAAGCTGAACATTTTACTGTAATAAGCCTCAGTGTGTCTCACTGCCTGAAGTTGGCACCGTTATACGTTTCCAGCACTGGCGGGGCAGGTGTTAGTACACTACAGAGAACATCTAATATCCTCCCCTGACACATCAAGGCTCATGGGTCAACAAATCACAAATATGTGGTTTATGGACCTGCAATACTCTAGAAACTCAAATTAAAAATATTACTAATAATAATAATAATGATGACATTTAATTCTGGATGTTACGTTAATCAGCTAAGCTCAAACAGGTAACTTGCACTTACCTTAACCCCTTTCTGTAAAACAAAACAATATTGTATTAGATATAGAATGTATGTGCGTCCATTAAACAGGCTGCTTTATGAATCATAGTACTAACACAACCAATATTTAACATCTCTACATAATAAGGATTACAAAACACATGTTGTGATTGCCGAGGTAGTGGTAAGGCTAACTGAACTTGCACGGTTAGGGGTTAAAGGGAGACTTCTACAATGGATCGCCTCTTACCTCACTGGACGTCAGGCCCGGGTTCGCGTTGAAGGCTCTATGTCTCCTGTTCAAGAAATGAACCCTGGCACCCCTCAAGGTGGAGTCCTGAGTCCCACCTTGTTTAACACTCTCATGCACTCCATTGCATCACTCCCATGGCCGACAGAAGTTGTCCACTCAGGATATGCCGACGATGTCCTCCTCCAAGCCCCTGACTACCTCAGCATGCAGGAAGCCCTTGATCTGGTCTCCAGAGAGTGATTCACTTGGTTTCCTTCTTTCAACTGCGAAAACAAAAGCCATGTGGCACGGTCGTGTTGTACCTCCACCCCTTCTCTTATCAGGAACGCCCTTGGGCTGGGTTAATGAGACAAAATACCTGGGTGTGTATGTAACTCGCACACGTTGTCAGATCCCTGAAGTCCGCTATCTTCGAGACATATGCTTTCGGCGTCTCGCTCCCCTCTCTACCATGTGCAGGGGTTCCCTTGGTGCCACCATCCCTGTACTTCTCACCATGTACAAGTCCTTTGTCCGTTCCTGTGTCGACTACGCCGCCCCTGCCCTCGTCAACATTAGTCGGACTGCTGTCAACCGTCTCGAAGTTATCCAGAGGAAAGCTGCTCGTATCATCCTTGGGGCTCCTCAGTGGACACGCTCTACTTCTCTATATACCGAACTTGGTCTTTCCCCCTTACAGGATCGTGTCCAGGAGTTTTACCTAAAAACTGCCGTTTCCATTCTACGGGATCCTCGGGGCAACTATGTCCAAACCAACTTGACTACTGCTGTCCGAGACCGACCTCCATCTAGAAGACAGTGGCGAGGGTCACTCATCCGAGCCCTTCAGGAACACGACCTCCTGCCTGATATTGTTGTCACCCCTGCTGTTGGTTCGTCGCCTTCTCCCTGGCTGGATTTTCAACCTGAAGTGATTGCCCTCGGTGGACCGCTCCCGAAATCCCAGGTGAACCCTGTTATTCTCTGCAAATACCACCACTCCAGGATCGCTCACTGGTCCCCAGGTAGGGTCGTCCTCTACACTGATGGTTCTGTTGACCCCGCTACAGGTTGGGCCGGGGCTGGTGTCTACATCTCCCGTTCTCATGCCCCTGAGCCTATCAAACTGTCTCTCAGAGTTTCTGACGGGGCATCCTCCACTCAGGCTAAACTAATAGCCCTCCTTGCTGCCCTTCTCGCTGAGGAAGAAGCAGATGGTTTCTGCCCCTTGCTTGTCTGCTGCGATTTCAGGTCTGCTCTCGACGGGATCGCAATTGGATCGGGAAAATAAGGACCTCATCCTCCGAATACGAGGGTTAACATCCACACTTCAGGATGCAGGCCGTCCTGTGACATTCCTATGGATACCTAGTCATGTCGGTATCTTGGGGAATGAGGCAACAGATGACCATGCCAAGACTGGCTGCAACAAGGCCACACCTGACTACGTTGTTCCTCGAACACTCTTACAGATTAGGACCCAAATCCGCCGCAAACAGAGAGAAGCTCGGGAAGCAGCCATCCCCCTGGACTCCTCGCCCACCTGGTACGATGTCCTCCGTAAACTTCCTGACCTCTCGTACGTCTACGGGAAAGGGTCGCGGAAGGGGGACGTGATTGCTGCCCGTATCATCATTGGGTATGACTTTGCTTGGGAGATTGGTATCCCCACATCCCCTGAGCAACGCTCTTGTGCGTTATGCAGAAGACCCGACAGCCGCACCCTTATTCACTACCTCCTAAGATGTCCCCACACACAACGCTTCCGTGACGCCTGCTGGACCACCACTCCACGACCCCCTGATGGAGACACGATGATCCTCCCAATACTGGCCAGATATTTTGTAAATAATATTGATTATGTGTTAAAGGAATATCCTTCCTTCCTTAGGCTTTAGTAAGCCCCTTTATAATATTTATACTGTATATACTTTTCACTCTTGCCAGATGCTTCTGGTGTCATTGTACAGGGGTACCTAGTGGCAGCACTAGGATCCCGCTTCCTCTATCAAGGAATAAACAATTGAAATTGAAATTGAATTGAATAAATTCAGTCACAAATACGCAGACACCTTAAGAACATGGCAGAAAAAACTGACATTTTGGTAGACTCCAGGTGATTCGATAAAAAGTGTATGAAACTGTCTACCTGTGTGGGCTTTCTGTACATCTTAAATTTGTAGTTTTGGCCATTTCTCATGATAGGGATATCAAGGAATGGAAGGGATCCATTTATTTTTCTTTCAATTTTTTTATCAAGATTTATCTTATCCACGTTTTCATTGTGGATCTACATGATATATATATATATATATATATATATATATATAATATATATATATATATATATATATATATATATATATATATATATATATATATATATATATATATATATATATATATATATATATATATATATATATACATATATATATATATATATATATATATATATATATATATATATATATAAGTAAATCACTGTATGTACTGATCTAGGTATATGCTGATAACTGAAGATATGCTGAGATGTGAATTACAGCTAGAACGTGTTTCTTCTTTCCTTATGATTTATACATATATATATATATATATATATATATATATATATATATATATATATATATATATATATATATATATATATATATATATATATATATATATATATATATTTACCCCTTAGCGGTCAATTGAACCCAGAGGGTCCCAAGTGAACAACAGAACATATGGGATTAATTCCAATAGAAACCGGCCCGACCCCCAAACTCCACTTTTTGAGGCACATACCTATGTTGTAGTAAAATAACATCTTAATTTTATGATGGTACATGCACACAATTAATACTTAAGAGAAATGAAAATACAGTCACTAGTTAATGTCCATTCAAATAATGGACTCAACTCTTCCCCTCTCACACTAAGCCGGCTAACAGATGGTCGGTCGGTCCCTCCCTCCCCCCACCCCCCACCAACCGTCCCAAGGAGATGTGTGGGATAACCTCAAATAAAGTTAGGAAAATATAATTGACATTGCTGGATTCCTTGTAAGACCAGGAATATTTTGAATATAAATGTCATATATTTTTCACAAAAGACATATATAGTTACCTAGAGAAAAATTTTATCTAAAAATTGTAAGTTTAAAGCAAAATATATGATGTTTATATTCAAAATGATCACCAAATTATAAGAATTCCAGCAATGTAAATTATATTCTGATCGGGTAATTTGTATGAATTTTATGAGCTAAAACAAATATCTTCAGTTAATAAAAAAAAAATAATTCTTCACGGGGTAACAGATGGTCGGTCGGTCGGTCCCTCCTCCCCCACCCCACCCCACCAACCGTCCCAAGGAGATGTGGGATAACCACTAAATTTTAATAAATAATACCTCAAACTAAAGTTAGGATAATATAATTGACATTGCTGGATTCCTTGTAAGACCAGGAATATTTTGAATATAAATGTCATATATTTTGGACAAAAGATAACATAATTACCTAGAGAACAATTTTTATAAAAATTGTATGTTTAATACAAAATATATGTTGTTTATATTCAAAATGATCCCAAATTATAAGAATTCCAGCAATGTAAATTTATTCTTCTTCAAATAATTGTATGAATTTTATGAGCTAAAACAGGCAGTCAGGCAGGGTGGCGTGGGGGTGGTGCGAATCTAAAAATAGCTCCAAGGCCGGACACTCACCGCGTATATGATGAAAAATGCGCATTAAGTGAAAGTTCAGCTTTGGCAAGGCAGCGTATATGCAGCATTTAAGTGGCGTTAAGCGGGTACTACTGTATATATATATATATATATATATATATATATATATATATATATATATATATATATATATATATATTATATATATATATATATATATATATATATATATATATATATATATATATATATATATATATATATATATATATATATATATATATATATATATATATATATATATATATATATATATCCCTCAGTTATGTTAAATTACATATTAAGACAATTTATTGACAAAAATATCAATATCAAAAATAAAAAAATATAATTAATCTATAAATTGTCAAAAATTCTTTAAAAAATAAGAAAATTAATCGAAATATACGTTTATGTAACTGGCCCCCAAGGATTTCGGATAAGGGATTGTCAACCAGTAACAAACAAAACATTCACAGTGACTTGACAGTAAACATTTTATAATTGTATACAGGATACAATCAACACATAATACACTCACAATACACACACAACAAAACTGTTATAACACATTTCACACCAATACCAATATCAATTTAAACTACACTGCCAGCTGACAATACCAACAGCTGGGTAATACACTGTACACTGCCAGCTGACAATACCAACAGCTGGGTAATACACTGTACACTGCCAGCTGACAATACCAACAGCTGGGTAATCCACTGTACACTGCCAGCTGACAATACCAACAGCTGGGTAATACACTGTACACTGCCAGCTGACAATACCAACAGCTGGGTAATATACTGTACACTGCCAGCTGACAATACCAACAGCTGGGTAATACACTGTACACTGCCAGCTGACAATACCAACAGCTGGGTAATATACTGTACACTGCCAGCTGACAATACCAACAGCTGGGTAAAACACTGTACACTGCCAGCTGACAATACCAACAGCTGGGTAATATACTGTACACTGCCAGCTGACAGTACAAACAGCTGGGTAATATACTGTACACTGCCAGCTGACAATACCAACAGCTGGGTAAAACACTGTACACTGCCAGCTGACAATACCAACAGCTGGGTAATATACTGTACACTGCCAGCTGACAGTACAAACAGCTGGGTAATACACTGTACACTGCCAGCTGACAATACCAACAGCTGGGCAATACACTGTACACTGCCAGCTGACAGTACTAACAGCTGGGTAATACAGGTATTAGTCATAAAACTGCTTATGGTACAGTAATAAGAAATTCACCTAACACAGTGATATCTCTGGAAGCCAGAACAATTGGTGCAGAGCACTTCCGGGAATGAGACGACTCTCTCAAAGGCAGAAAAGAAATCACTCATCCCCGGAATTTTCCGGGTACAGTAACGGAAAAATTGTCTAGGAAGTTCCAGAATGATGCATTATTTCATCTCTCAAACCCGGAAAAAAGAAACCATCCCAAAATTTTCTGGGTACCCTATATTGGGAAAATTTTCTCAGAATTTTCCAGAAAATGTGCCCTTCGAAAAATCGTTCCCAAAGCCGTAATTTTAAACAAAATTCCAGCTTTCAGAATGATTTTCCAAGAAAATTTCAATTCCAACTATCGGAGAGTTCTGGGTTTGAGGGATTCTGGTAAACAGAGGTATCACTGCATAGTACAATACAGTATATTAATGGGACACGAGATCTTTCATATTAACAATTATTGAGAAATCTTTGTAATTCTGCCTGGGTGATGAGAAATCTTTACAATTATGAGAAATGAGGTCAAAGAACCTTTTACTTGTAAGACATAATAAATATTTTATATTATGAGAAGTGAGCCAACTTTTTCTTGTGAGCAATGAGTGATATTTCTCAATACAATAGATGAGTAACAATTTTGTAACAAGATACAATGGGAGTTATCTCTGTAAGTAATGTATGAGGGATTCAAAAGTAAAGACCAGTTCAGGCTGTCATTATCACCTTCCACTGAGACACAACCAAAGCTTTTATGTCTCGGCTTCACAAGAAACAACTCTGTCCCGTTGTCTACTTCAGTATTCCCAACATTACCACGACTCATCCACTCATCACTAGAGCCTGAATGATCGGCCCAAATACCATAAATGCCTATTTTGCCTGTTTGTCTTGTCTATTTGCCTTCCTTATTTTTTAATTATAAGTGCCAAAACATCCTGGCTGTACTCATGACAATGTTTATATGTATTTTATCATAACATTTATACACCTGACCCAATGGATAAATTAGTGCAGACAACCTATGGATGACCCCTTGATCTTGTGAACCATAGAGGAAGGGTAGGAGAGGGAGGGTGGGGGAGGATAGGGGATTTTGGGGAAGGTGTAGGAGATATATTATACAGTATATGGAAAGTTAGGAGGGTAGGGCAGGTGTAGGAGATATATTTTACAGTCTCTCCTCGACTTACGACATATTCGACTTACAACAACCCGGACATACGACTGCCATGGTTGTATAAAATATTTTTCATATTACGTATTTTCAAGTCCAGAAACGTTTGGTCGTAATGTGACCCCATACGACAGCGTGGGCTGGGCCGCCTCGTGGTGTACAGCATCAACGCCGTAGCCCGCTCAGTTGCTGTTTGGCCATCGTTGTTGTTGTTGTTAGTGATCGCGCTGTGTATTGACAAAATTTTCGTTTGTAATTCCCTTTAAAATGGCTGGCAAGCGTAAAAGTGAGAGTTCTCAAGGTTCTGAGAAGAAAAAGAGACAGTCAATAATGCAATAAGAAAATGAAAAACAATAGCAAACATTTAACGTGACCTTGGCTTCTCTCACTCGATGATATCAACAATTTTGAAGGACAAGGAACGAATTCGTGAGGTAGTGAAAGGATCAGCACCTATAAAGGGAATAATAATAACAAAAAAAGACAAGGTACTATTCATAAGATGGAGAAATTACTTGTGATGTGGATGGAAGGTCAGCTGCAAAAGCGTGTACCCTTAAGCCTTCTAACCCTACAAGCTAAGGCAAGACGCCTTTTCGAAAGCCTGAAGGAGCAGGCAGGAGATGAGTGCGACCAAAATTTCACAGCAAGTCATGGGTGGTTCCAAAGATTTAAGAACCGCTACAGTATACATAGTGTAAAGGTGAGTGGAGAGGCAGCAAGTGCTGATGTTGGTGCTGCCGAAGCTTTTAAGGAGGAGCTAGATCGTGTCATCGTGGAGGGAAATTATTTGCCTGAGCAAACATTTAATGTGGATGAAACTAGCATATTCTGGAAGAACATGCCAGAACGGACATACATCCACAAAGAGGCGAAAATCATGCTGGGATTCAAGGACCAAATCACACTTCTGTTGAGGGGGAATGTAGCTGGTTTCAAGGTAAAACCCTTCATGATATATCATTCAGAGAACCCAAAGGCTTCTAAAAATGTCAGCAAGCACACACTGCCAGTGTTTTATCTCAGTAATAAGAAAGCATGGATGACCCTAGCACTGTTTGAGGATTGGATCCTGAGTTGTTTCATTCCACGAGCCAAGGAGTATTATCTGCAACAAGGGATTGTGTTCAAGATTTTATTAATTTGGGATAATGCTCCGGGACATCCACCACACCTGGACGACCTGCATCCTGATGTTAAGGTAGTCTACATTCCACCTAACACTACCTCTGTCATCCAACCCATGGATCTAGGTGCTATTGCTGCTTTCAAAGCGTATTATTTACATAAGAACTTCGCTCAGGCTGTTGCTGCTACTGAAGGTGAGAAAACACTCAAAGAGTTTTGGAAGGACTACAACATTTTGCAATGTACATAGAACATAGCTGCAGCATGGGATGAGGTTACAGATCAGTGCATGAATGGAATATGGCAGAAGGTCCTGAAAAGATATATGAACAGTTTGAAAGGATTTAATGAAGATGAAGCAATTTATGAGATTAGTAACAAGATAGTGCAGATGGGTCAACAGCTGGACTTAGAAATTGATAATGAAGATAAAGGAGCAGAAAAGAAGATGCGTAATGATTGTTTGTACCATACAGCCCAGAATACGCCGCATATAACAGCAAACATGCTAGAGATTTGGTACTATTTTGTAAACACACAATATTCGCTAATGACTTGAATATGGTGACTACCTGGACAAAACACCTGGAATGACTACCTGCACACAGCTGTCTCAGATCCAACCAGTAGTGATATTGGTTAGAGGTCCAGGAAGGGCCGACCCCACATAAAGGCCCACAGTCCCGCCCACTCATTCTGATTTTCTCACGTGACTACAAGACTATCATTCAGAGAGGTTGGTCACTGAGAGGTCATTCTGGTCACCAGACAGAAGCCACATGCTGCTTCAGTTTGGGGGAGACTTCATGATTCACCAGCTAAGGAGAGAATGCAAATGCAGACAAGGCCCACTGAGCCACGCCAGGGTACACATGAGTAAGGTGAACTATCCCTAGGTGAATTACCTACTGTGGAAGTGTACTCATGTTGTGTCCGAGAATGTAGTAACATTAGACCCAACGTTAATGTATATAATAGTGGATATTGATGTGTCCATGTCACAAAGTGAATTAATAAATAGTTGTGTTGAAGAGGTGTTTAACAAGTTTTAAGAAGTAATACATGTGTATGACATACGAGATAAGAAGACACAGATGGACGTGAATAACATACACACTATTTTATTTTACATTTCTATTTTAACTTTACTTATATATGTAACTTATGTCTTTGTTTATTGCATTATATAAGTAACAGGATCTTATTGAATGGATGCAATAAAATTGCAGAAGAAGAAGAGAGATAAATAAAAGATGAATCTGCACTCCAAAGCAGTGAAACAAATGGCAGAGGCATATGCTACAATTGGGGATGCAAATGTTTGATGGAATGGATCAAAATGTTGAGCTTTTAAAATTGACAGACTGACAAGAAATACTTACAGGAGATTTACAATGAAAGAAATAATTAAGAAAGCACATTTTTCACACATGTTACCAGAAGATGACACACAACAAAAGCCTAGCTTGAAGAAAATACTGATGACATGAAGCTTATGCTTAATTAACAAATATGGAAAGGTAATGAAGGACTACATTACAGGTAACATTTATTTTTGCTGGCGACATTGCTTGTACTATACCAGACTGTATTTACATAGAATCTTTTATGCTTTTTTGCTTCCATTTACTCTGTCGTTTGGACGAACTGTAAGGAGAAACTGTATATGTGAAAAGGCTAGAGGTGTAGGAGATATATTATATATGTGAAAGGGGGAGGTAGAGGTAGAATATATATGAAAAGGGAGGTGTAGGGGAGATACATATGGAAAGGGGGAGGGTAGGGGAGGTAGGGAGATATAATATAAGGAAAGGGGGAGGGTAGGGAGGTAGGAGATATACATATATGAAAAGGGGGGAGGGTAGAGGGAGATGTGAAGGGGAGGGTAGGAGATATATTATATATGAAAAGGGGAAGGCTAGGAGGTGTAGGAGATATAATATATGAGGTGAGAGAAAACAGGAAAGGAGGAGGGAGAGACACACAATGTGAGGGAGAGGAGACACACATATGAAAGGGGAGGTAGGGAGGTGAGAGATACACATATATGGAAAGGAGAGATACAATATATAAGAAAAGGGGGAGGAGGTGTAGAGATAACATATATGGAAAGGGGGAGGGTAGGGAGGTGTAGGAGACATATTATATATGGAAATAGGGGAGGGGTAGGAGACATATTATATATGAAAAGGGGGAGGGAGGGAGATATATTATATATGGAAAGGGGGAGGTAGGAGTGTAGGAGACATACATTATATAAGGAAAGGGAGTGATGCAGGAGAATAACATAATGGGGAGAGAGGAGGAGACATTACATGGGAAAGGGGAGGGGAGAGAGACATATATATATGGAAAGGGGGAGGTAGGGGAGGTGTAGGGAGATATATATATGGAAAGGAGGATAGAGGTGTAGGAGATATATATGGAAAGGGGGGGAGGGTAGGGGAGGTGAGGGGAGGTGTAGGGAGATATATTATATATGGAAAGGGGGAGGGTAGGGAGGTGTAGGAGATATATTATATAAGTGGAAAGGGGAGGGTAGGGAGGTGTAGGAGATATATATTGGGAAAGGGGAGGTATGAGATATACATATGTGGAAAGGGGGGAGGTAGGGGAGGTGTAGGAGATATATTATATAGGAAAGGGGAGGTAGGAGGTGAGGAGATATAATATAAGACATGGAAGGAGGTGTGATACACATATGAAAGGGGAGATAGGGAGGAGATATATTATATATGTGAAAGGGGGGAGGTAGGGGAGGTGTAGGAGATATATTATATATGGAAAGGGGGAGGGTAGGGGAGGTGTAGGAGATATATTATATATGGAAAGGGGGAGGTAGGGGAGGGGTAGAGACATATATATATGGAAAGGGGGAGGTAGGGAGGTGTAGGAGATATATTATATATGGAAAGGGGGGGAGGGGAGGTGTAGGAGATATATTATATATGGAAAGGGGGGAGGTAGAGGGAGGAGATATATATTATATATGGAAAGGGGGAGGTAGAGGTGTAGGAGATATATTATATGGGAAAGGAGGATAGAGGTAGGAGATATATTATATATGGAAAGGGGGAGGTAGATGCAGGAACATTACAATGAGAGTGAGACATACATATGTGAAAGGCAGGGAGTGTAGACACATATAAGGAAAGGAGGATAGATGTAGGAGATACACATATATATGGAAAGGGGAGGGAGAGAGATGGAAAGGGGAGGGGGAGGTGTAGGAGACAGACATATATATGGGAAAGGGGATAGGGGAGGTGTAGGGAGATATTATATATGGAAAGGGGGGAGGATAGGGAGGTGTAGGAGATATATTATATATGGAAAGGGGGAGGTAGGGAGGTGTAGGAGATATATTATATATATGGAAAGGGGGAGGAGGAGGTAGAGATACATTACATAAGGAAAGGGAGGATAGGAGGGTAGAGATACATTATATGGAAAGGGGAGGATAGGAGTGTAGGGATATATTATATATGGAAAGTGATGATAGGAGGTGAGGAGATATTAATAACAGAAGGGAGTGATAGGAGGTGTAGGGATACATATATATGGAAAGGGGAGTGTGTGAGGTAGAGATACATATATTGGAAAGGAGGTAGGGGAGGTAGGAGACATATTATATATGGAAAGGGGAGGATAGGGAGAGGAGATATATTATATATTGGAAAAGGGGGAGGTAGAGGGTAGGAGATATTATATATGTGGAAAGGGGGAGGATAGGGAGGTGTAGGAGAATATTATATATGAAAGGGGAGGTAGGGGAGGTGGAGAGATATTATATATGGAAAGGGGGAGGTAGGGGAGGGGTAGGAGATATAATATATGAAGTGGAAAGGGGAGGTGTAGGAGATATACATATATGGAAAGGGGAGGTAGGGGAGAGATACATTATATTGGAAAGGAGGGTAGGGGAGGTGCAGGAGATAACATTACATGGAAAGGGGAGAAGGAGGTGAGGAGACATAATACATGAAAGGGAGGTGAGATACATATATGAAAGGGGAGGTGAGGGAAGAGGTGAGATATATTATATGGGAAAGGGATGATAGAGTGTAGGAGACATATTATATTGGAAAGGGGAGGATAGAGGTGTAGGAGATATATTATATGGAAAGGGGGAGGTAGGGGAGGTAGGAGACATACATATGTGAGGAGAGGGGTAGGAGATATATTATATAGGAAATGAGATAGGAGGTGTAGGAGACATACATATATATGGAAAGGGGAGGTAGGAAAGGAGATATACATATAAGTGGAAAGGATGAGGAGGTATGGAGACATATAACATAAGGGGGAGGCAGGGGAGGTGTAGGAGACATATTATATATGGAAGGGGATGATAGGGGAGAGGAGATATATATATGTGAGGGGAGGGTAGGGGAGGTGTAGGAGATATATTATATATGGGAAAGGGGAGGGTAGGGGAGGTGTAGGAGATATATTATATATGGAAAGGGGAGGTAGGGGAGGTAGAGATATATTATATATGGAAGGGGGAGGGTAGGGAGGTAGGAGATATATTATATAAGGGAGGGAGGATAGGGAGGTAGGAGATATATTATATAAGGAAAGGGGGGGGGTAGGGAGGTGTAGGGAGATATATATATGGAAAGGGGGGGAGGTAGGGAGGTGTAGGGAGAGATATATTATATATGGAAAGGGGAGACAGATGTAGGAGATATATTATATATGGAAAGGGGAGAGAGGGGAGGTGTAGGAGATATATATATATGGAAAGGAGGGTAGATGTGAGATATATTATATATGTGAAAAGGGGAGGTGAGGAGGAGGATATAGGAAAGGGGAGGAGGGGTAAGAGATATATTATATATGGAAAGGGGAGGGTAGGGAGGGATATATATATGGAAAAGGGGGAGGGAGTGTAGGAGATATATATATGGAAAGGGGAGATAGAGGTGTAGGAGATATATATAGTGGAGGGGGAGGTAGGGGAGGTGTAGGGAGATATATATATGGAAAGGGGAGGGTAGGGGAGGTGTAGGAGATATATTTAATGGGAAAGGGGGAGGTAGAGGAAGGAGATATATTATATATGGAAAGGGGGAGGGTAGGGGAGGTGTAGGAGATATATTATATATGGAGAGGGGAGGTGTAGATATATTATATATGGAAAGGGGGGGAGGTAGGGAGGTGTAGGAGATATATTATATATGGAAAGGAGGTAGGGAGGTAGGAGATATATATTGGAAGAAAAGAGTGTAGGAGATATATTATATATGAAAAGGTAGAGTGTGAGAGATATATATATATGGAAAGGGGAGGTAGAGGTGTAGGAGATATATATAAAGGTGGAGGTAGGAGAGGAGATATATTATATAAGGAAAGGAGACATATATGGGAAAGGGGAGGTAGGGGAGATATATTATATATGGGAAAGGGGGAGGATAGGGGAGTGTAGGAGATATATGTAAAGGGGGAGGTAGGGGAGGGGTAGGAGATATATTATATATGGAAAGGGGAGGTGTAGGGAGATATATATATATGGAAAGGGGGGAGGGTAGGGGAGGTGTAGGAGATATTATATATGTGGAAAGGGGAGGGTAGGGGAGGTAGGAGATATATTATATATGGAAAAGGGGGAGGGGTAGGGAGGTAGAGGAGATATATTATATATGAAAGGGGGGAGGAGGAGGGTAGGGGAGGTGTAGGAGATATTATATATGGGAAAGGGGGAGGGTAGAGGTGTAGGAGATATATTATATTTGAAAGGGGAGGTAGGGGAGGTGGGAGACATACATATGGAAAGGGGGAAAGGTGGGGGTAGGAGATATATATATATGGAAAGGGGGGAGGGTAGGGGAGGTGTAGGAGATATATATGGAAAGGGGGAGGGTAGGGGAGGTGTAGGGGAGGGTGGGGAGAGGTAGGAGATATTATATATGGAAAGGGGGAGGTAGGGAGGTGTAGGAGATATATTATATGGAAAGGGGGAGGGTAGGGAGTGTAGGAGATATATATTATATATGGAAAGGGGAGGGTAGGGGAGGTGAGGAGATATATTATATATGGAAAGGGGGAGGTGTAGAAGATATATTATATATGGGAGGTAGGAGGTGAGGAGATATATTATAGTAGGAGAAGGAGGGAGGGTAGGGGAGGTGAGAGACATATTATATAAGGAAAGGAGGGAGGTAGGAGATAAAATAAAGGGAGGTGAGGAGATATTATATATGGAAAGGGGGAGGTAGGGAGGTGTAGGATATATATATTGGAAGGGGAAGTAGGAGATATATTATATATGGAAAGGGGGGAGGGTGGTGGGAGTAGAGATATATTATATTTGGAAAAGGGGAGGTAGGGAGTGTGGGAGATATACTATATATGGAAAGGGGAGGTAGGAGTGTAGGAGATATATATATATGGAAAGGGAGGAGGAAGAGGTGTAGGAGATATATTATATATGGAAAGGGGGAGGTAGGGAGGTGTAGGAGATATATTATATATGGAAAGGGGGGAGGTAGGGAGGTGTAGGAGATATATTATATAAGAAAGGGGAGGGTAGGGGCAGGAGATATATTATATATGGAAAGGGGGGGAGGGATAGGGGAGGTGTGAGAGATATATTATATGGAGGGGGAGGGTAGGGGAGGTGTGAGGAGATATATTATATATGGAAAGGGGGAGGGTAGGGGAGGTGAAGGAGATATATTATATATGGAAAAGGGGGAGGGTAGGGAGGTGTAGGAGATATATTATATATGGAAAGGGGGGGGGAGGGGAGGGGTAGGAGATATATTATATATGGAAAGGGGAGGGTGATGGGTTAGGAGATATATTATATATGGAAAGGGGGAGGGTAGGAGGTGTGGGAGATATTTATATATGGAAAGGGGGAGGAGGGTAGGGGAGGTGTAGGAGATATATTATATATGGAAAGGGGAGATAGGGGAGGTGTAGGAGATATATTATATATGGAAAGGGGAGGGTAGGGAGGTGTAGGAGATATATTATATATGGAAAGGGGGATAGGAGGTGTAGAGATATATTATATATGGAAAGGGGGGAGGAGTGGTAGGAGATATATTATATATGGAAAGGGGAGGATAGGGGAGGTGTAGGAGATATATTATATATGGAAAGGGGGAGGGTAGGGAGGGTTAGGAGAAATATTATATATGGAAAGGGGGAGGGTAGGGAGGTAGGAGATATATTATATATGGAAAGGGGAGGGTAGGGGGTAGGAGATATATATTATACATATGGAAAGGGGAGGGTAGGGAGGTGGAGGAGATATATTATATATGGAAAGGGGGGAGGTAGAGTGTAGGAGGTAGGAGATATATTATATATGGAAAAGGGGAGGTAGGGAGGTGTAGAGATATATTATATATGGAAAGGGGAGGGTAGGAGGTGTAGGAGGGGAGATATATTATAATGGAAAGGGGAGGGTAGGAGGTGTAGGAGATATATTATATATGGAAAGGGGGAGGGTAGGGAGGTAGGAGGGGTAGGAGATATATTATATATGGAAAGGGGGGAGGTAGGAGGTGTAGGGAGGTGTAGGAGATATATTATATATGGAAAGGGGAGGGTAGGAGGTGTAGGAGATATATTATATATGGAAAGGGGGAGGGTAGGGAGGTAGGGGAGATATATTATATATGGAAGGGAGGGTAGGAGGTGTAGGAGATATATGGAAAAAATGATGCACCAAATTAATCAAGAGACACTAAACAATGATACTGTACAACGTGGGTCATGATACTGTAAGAGTCCTCTGACCTATGGTGATTGAGAGGCCCACACCTTATAGAGCCCTGAGGTAAGTTTGTGATGCACATACAACATTATAATCATCTTCACTCAAGCAAATCTTGTAAACTTATAAAGTATTACAATATCAAATATAATCAATCTTTTCCCCACAAGACCTTCAATAAGTTAATCTAATGTTACTTATCACACAAACAGAATTACAAAATATAGTAACAATATCAAGAAGAAGTCATCAAAACATCAATGAAGTGACTTAGAGCTAAAAGTAACAATAAACTCAATAGCACTAAGTCATCTTTAATAACATAGATCAAGGCAAGACAGAACCCAATACAGTACAGTATTGGTTGTATATAGTCAAGACATACACAACCCCTTTACTATGCCACTTTTAATATTTCCTTTGGCTACAATTAGACAGTTTTATTCAGCCCATGGACCCCAGACACAAGGAGTTATAGTTCTGTAAGTAAAATAGTCATGCAGGTAGATAGAAATACCAATGTGCTTGTGGTGGTGTCCGAATGTACGTACAGCATCCTTCTCGGTGACTGTATGAGCCTCCAGAAGATGTGATTGGCTATGTGACCAATACAGAGGGTCACACTTCACCAGCTACAAGATTTTGTCTCACTTTGGTATAATGTTGTCATGTATGATAAACAAATATGTATGAAGGATGCATGTCTACCATAGTTGTCAGGCATCACAAACACAGCAATGTGAACACAAATGGTCACAAGTTCCTGTACCAGAGACATAACAATGAGTATAACAGTAAGTGCTTCTTATATACCTGTTGGAATATTTAATGTCCTCCTCCTCTATCTTTATCATTAACTTGTCTTCATTTTTCTATATTTATTCCCAATTTTTCCTCTTTATTTCTCTTCTGTCTCCGTCTCCTCCTAGTCTCCCTTTATCTATATTTCTTCCCAGTTAGTCCTGTAAATTTCCCTCCTTCATTTCTACTGGCTTTTTCACAAAGTCTTACAGAAACACAATAATAGAGCCCTTGGTCACCTGTACTTTGTACTGTAATACAGGGGTCCCTGAGTTACAAACGTCCGATTTACCAACACCTGTCAACACGAACGAGGTCCCATAAGGTCAATTGTTTTAAGAATTCAACATAGGTACAACTGGTTCGTAGTATTAACATACGAGAACTAGTTTGTGTGGCGTAGCGGCAGGTGGGGAGTAATGAGTCACCCAGCCTTGAGGGAGCGTCAGTACACCTTACCCTCACCTCAGTAACGTGTGTGATCAAGTGTAAACTGTTGTTTTTGGCTTTTTAACTCTATTTTACTGACCTCATCATGGCTCCCAAGTGATGGTAGTACATCCAAGAAAAGGAAAACAATTACAATGGAAGTGAAAGTTGATGTAATTAAACATTCTGAAAAAGATGAAACAGCCTCAGTCATTGCTCCGTTGTTTCCCTTTTCCCGTGTGATTTTATATATATATATATATATATATATATATATATATATATATATATATATTAAGAATTTACCATTGCTAAATCTTCAAGAACAAAGTACTTTTGGTACAGTATATTACAAATATTTCTAGTATCACAAGTAGCAAACTGTTAGCACCAGACATAGTACAGTATACTGCACTATACTGTATAACTAATCTATAAATATATCTCTGTATTTCTTTAAACCTTCTTCTAAAAACTTATAGTAAACAAACTCTGCTGGGTCATGGAAGCCCTGTTGAATCATTGTGTCGTTCAGTTCAGCATCCAACACCTGGTTGGCATTAATGGCTGCCACCACGTACCCTGATGCCTCCTGTATCAGAATCTGTACGGGAAAAGTATAGGCATCCAGAGACAGACTCGCTATCATGGAGACCCCCGGCAGAATGGTGTTCCCAGCATGACTCTGTAAGTGATGATGGGATTACTGTACCGTTTTGTAAGTACTGTAATAATACAAGTTTTATCAGGTAACAAAGTTCCCCTATAATATATTTACTAGTGAGGGAAGGATAAACACAGTACACTGACCACAGCTCACAGGACATACTGTACTGTACTATCATCTGTATTATGGTACAGTCACAACATTTCTGAGGCAGTGACTACAAGACCTTTCCCTGCCACACTGTAGTCTCTCTCTCTCTCTCTACATAACACACCACCTCCCCTGCCACACTGTAGGGTCTCTCTCTAAATAACACACCACCTCCCCCTATTACTAAGATAAACAATAAAGTTAATTCATATAATAAAACACAGTACAGGTGACCCCGCATTACAGAAACCCTGGTTATGGAAATTGGCCCTCACGAAATTTTGAAATTACTGTATGACCCAAAAATTTGAGATACAGTCGAAAAATTCGCCCTTACAGAATTTAGGTTAATTTAATAAGTTTTCAAACCTTAAAATCGCAATATAAAACAAAAAATTTCACCGAAATTATAAAATTTATTTTGTGTGGATTCTCTGTGGTAGCTATAAGACCGTGTGTGCCAACCCAGCAGCCAGCACAACAACAATGGCACTGTTCAGAATGAATTTGTTCTCCAGCTTGTGTTCAATTTTGCATCTGTGTTACTGTGTACCCTTAATCAAGATGAGTGGGATGAAGCCATTAAATTCAAGTGAAAGTAGTGGTGATACAAGATCCCATAAAGAAATTAGGTTGGACATTAAACATGATACTTTAAAGATGTAACTCCCAGTAACCACCTCACCTCCTCCAGTAGTTAACATCATCACTGGTGAGCTAAATTCAAGTGTGTGCATTTATTTTCATGTTACATTATAATGAATCATTAGATGCCTTTAAAACTGTTTATTTATATTCGTAAATATGCTTTTGACTGAAAAAATTTCCTTGGCAACACATCTCAAAATGTATAATGAGAGTCAACGGGAAAAATGGTCCCGCGTTTTGGAATTTCGCGATAAGGAAAATTTTTCAGGAACGGAGCCCCGCCGTAACCCGGGGATGCCAGTAGCACGTATAGTAGACCCTTTCCATTCGTGTTGTACTCTTAAAACTTTAGTGTTTCTGTGTTAAATGGCCCCTAAAAGAATGCCTAGTGTCAGTGCTATGGAGTAAAATGTAAAAGGCAGAAGTCAGTGATAAACCTGACAAAGAAACTTGAATTATTAGACAAGTTAAAGGAGGGGATCAGTGCTCTGTGGCTGGTCAGTTGTTTGGTATACAGTACAGTAGTGAACTAAGGCAGTATAAGTTGCTATTCATGGTTTTGCCTATTAGTGCCATTCCTTGGAACCAAACCCCTGCAAATAAAAAGGGTTTACTGTACTTTATGTAAAAAAAAAATAAAAGAAGCTATTTCCACACCCAAACTATCCTCAGGGCAACACGACACAGTTCGTGCAGTCAACGAGCTACTCACAGACAAGTCGCTGCCACAGTGGCTGTATGTATGCTGTGAGGTCACATCAGGAGGAACACAGCCACGCAGTAGCCCACCACCTCAACATTTACACATTGATGCTCTTCATTTTTCTTATTTTTTTAGTTTTATATTATATTTTCTTCATCTCTAAGCTACATCAGTTATATAGAGTAGAATAAGTTTTAAAGATGTCAGTTTTTCTGAGACACGTATTTGTAAGGTCAGCCTGTAGCACTGTGCATTGTTGCATTTATGAGGGGAATCCTAAGAGAGAGTTCAACTAACCAGAAAACTTTTTATCCAGCACTTCTCAATCCCCCCATAGGTGACGGATAACTGGGATTCTACTGCATCTAGGAAAATTAGTTGAAAAAGTAAGGCTCAGCTGACACAAACATGAACAGTGCTATGATAATTATACCAGTATCTCAAAAAAGACTTGTGTCATGTTGTAGGTTGTGAGATATGAATAAGTTGTCATGATAGTGAGTAAGGCTTATCTCATGTTGTAAGTTGTGAAGAAGTTATAGTAACAATGAATAATTTACCTTCAGTTCTGTCACCAGCGCCCAGGATGAGACAAAACTGTCGTGGAGTAGAGCGAGCACTTTAGGAGCAGCTAGTGGCCCCTCCCTCAGTGCCCTGCCTGACCCTCAGCACGACTGGTCCGCCAACACTCCCCACAGCACCACTGAGTGTATCGGCTGCCGCTCACTGCTGGCCACACTGTATGCTTCTGTGAAGTTGTGGTACTCAACCTGTACATGGTATAATTTAGCTGTAAGATGATATGACATAATATAACTGTAATATAATATAATATAACTATTATTTTATAAAATAACTTTAGATAATATTACTGTAAGACGATACTGTAGGTCCACCACCAAATTTCGGGGAACAGATGGTCCGGTCCCTCTTTTAGTTCGGACAAAATTACGAAACGGCACTTAACTTCCCTCCCTCCCTCCCAGCCAGGATGAAGGCAGTTTTAGGCTTAATGTTTTTATCTTAGAAAATGTAGCTGATTAGACTTAGCAGATTATAGCTTGCATTGCTGGAATCCTTGTAAGATAGAGATTAATTTGGGTATAAACATCACATAGTTTGCACGAGATAAAAATTTTAGTCTAGTGTAGTGCATTTGAGTACAGAATGTGTACAGTAATGTTACTCAAAATTATGGCTTTTCACGTTTAATTTACATTTAATATTGGTTTAATTTAAGTTTCTAGCAGTCCATGGTGCTTTACAGACACGGGAGGTATATAATTAGTGGGTGTATTGTTGAATTATTATTACCTGACCTCGGTTGGTCCGGCAAAACGGATAATCCGGCAATGCTTTGGAACCAAGGGTGCCAGAAAATCGGTGGTGGACATGTACCATAATATAACTAAGATGATATTACTGTAAGATCATATAACATATCTAAAATAATATACTATAACATAACTGTAATATGATACAGTACTTGTACAGTATACTGTCACAAATACTGTATAGTATGACAAGATATTACTGTAACATGATGTAACATGATATTGTAAGTTGACATAATGTTATTACAGCCATCTTGACCATGGATGACGACCACCAGTGCTTGGGATGGGTTGGGTTAGATCACCGTCCCTACAGCTAACTTCCACTGATGATGATCACCGTCCCAACAGCTAACTTCCACTGATGATGACCACCGTCCCTACAGCTAACTTCCAGTGATGATGATCACCGTCCCTACAGCTAACTTCCACTGATGATGACCACCGTCCCTACAGCTAACTTCCACTGATGATGATCACCATCCCTTCAGCTAACTTCCACTGATGATGACCACCATTTAAGGGTTAATTGTATAATGTACAATTAACCCTTAAATGGTGGTCATCATCATGTACAATGTACATGTGTCTTATCAGTACATTTGAAGAAGAGCATCAAGTGTCCAGTACACACTCACCTGCATATATTTATAAAATGTTTTCCCCACAAGTTTGAGAGCTTCATCTTGTTGTATCTGTTCCTTCCAGTTGAGTTCATTAGGGTTCATGGTGTCTGTTGTTATGGTCATCTGGGGGAGGTGTGTGATGGTCACCTCCATGTCCACATCCTCATTGGGTCCTGTCAGCCACTCCAGGTCTACAGGTACACCATCCCCTTCATTACCTGCACTGTACTGTATGTTGCAGTCATTACAGGTACAGTACACCATCTCCTTCATTACCTGTACTGTACTGTATGTTATAATAGGCTAGAGTTCAGTTGTTACATGAATTGCAGTTCACTTTTGTCTTTCCAGATGAAATACTGTACAGTACTATACAAAAGAACTTCTGCCAACCCTCACCATTATTGCCAAGTTGGAGAAATTTTTAAAAAGGTTCATAAACACACAGAAGCTTAATTTGTGTTAACTAAATCATAGACTGTATAGGATCTACTGGCTGATGATCCTATTGGTGAACATAAGCTAATCAGAGCGTAGGATCTTAATCTACCACCTGATGATCCTATTGGCTAAAAAAAAAAAGGCAAATTAAATAAAGGAAAATGCAGATTCCCAAATTCTGTGGACTGAAGCGTGAAAGTTTAATTCCAGTACAGTACAACTTATGAACACACACACGTTATAATCTTATCATATCCAACAGCTCAGTGACATAAATAACACACACTGGCTAAGTGATCTTCCATATTTCAAACCTTTAATAAGAAGAAACTAACAGACACTTTTTCCTCTTATACTGTAATATGCTACGCTTTATTTGTCCACCAATGGCAGCACCTTTGGACACTATGGATACATGAGACTGTTGTAAATGTTCAGTATTTGATGGGTAGAAGGGAAGAGTTGGTTAAGTTTCTTTATTTCTGTACACAACCAAACCTCCACATAACGGACATTTCTCTCCACATAGCATTCCGTTACGTGTGGCTTTCACATTTAACGGACCCTCGATATAACGGATTTTCCTCTTCATATAATCCATAAATAGAGGTTTGACTGTTGCCTGAAACATAAAAGAAATAAAGAAACTTGGCTCTTTCCCGTCTTTCCCTCCCACCCATCAATTCCACTTGAACACTGTACACCTTTAAAATAAAACTTGTTCAGTTCTTCTATATTAAAATACAGTCAGCCCTTAACATACGCGGGGGTTACGTAACAGAGATAGCCGTGGATGTTAAAAATCCGCGATATGCCCCCCAAAAACAATGGTACCCCCATGTCCTTATTTACCGAGGCGCTCGTTAACCGAGGGACTGCTGTACCTTGGTTTATTCTTTAATCAGTTGTCTAAGTACACGTAGCCAAACTAAGTCATCCTATAATACTGGAAGGTAGTAAATAATGTTTTTAAGAAGGTATCTTCATATCAAATACTATACAGTGCATTATAGTGACCCCTGTTGTAAGCTCATCTGCTGAAAGTTCTCACAAGAATATATTCTGAGTAAATAACCTTCTGATACACCTTATCCTTTTATTTTAACTCATATTACAAATAACATATATTATTGTATTTTTTCTCTATTGCTGAAGATGTTATATTGATCTTGATGAACCATAAGAGGACAATCATATGAGAATATAATACTGAATCAATAAATAAATAAACCTGATGAATGTGGCAACACCTGATGGATGGATACCAAAATGTACAGAGTCAAGTGACCCCCTTTAGTAACTACAGTACCACCCTGACTGAGTAAAGTACGTCGACACAAAACCTTTTGTTATATCCACACACTCATCTATTTATAACTACGAGTTGCCAAGTCATATAAAATGAGTTATTTTACAGATTTGGACCCATAGCAGCCTTAACAAACCCTACAGAACCCAAGATTAATGTGACATAAACTACGTCAGTGACCAATTAGTGTATGACAAGGGACCACATAATTTATGCCAGTAACCATTAAGAGGTTAAAATTAGGAAGGTCATTTGTAATATCCTGAAATTTCTCATCCCAGTTTATTTCACCTTAAGATTAACCAGTCTTGCACTATTTAGGGGTGGGAGGTTAGGTTATGATGGTACTGTATAGGTTAGGTTAGGTTAAGATAAATTACATTAGGGTTGGTGTCGTGGGTTGCATTGGGCCTACCAATGCAACCCAATTCCAGTGTTTGTTTTACGGGAGATAAGACACCAGGCGAGCCATGACTACGTCATCACTATTTCATTAGTGGGTATGTGAGCCAGTCTATGGGGGGGTGATTGAGACAGTATTGTCTTGTCCATCATTTCTCACAACCCAAAACCACATTTTAGCCACTAGGCCCTAGACCACGGGTTAGTTAAGACGTCCTCATCCTCCCCTTCCTTAAGGGAACAGGATGCTACACAGAGTCCTTTACTGCATCACAGCCCTGTGGACTGTCAGTGAAAAGAGACTGTGTGTGTGTGTGTGTGTGTGTGTCACCTTACTAGTTCTCCCGCACGACACCGTCTACAACGACTGTCAGTGACACGAGACTATGTGTGCCAACCCAAGGTTTTGTTATTCCTCGTGGAAAGAAGATCACGTGTGAAGGCCTGGTTGCAACTATAGCGATCCAGGCTGGCCGAGTGAATCTAATAAATTATACTCCCCAGTAAAGTAAATGTATCAATTGAGGAATTAAGGCTCTGTTAAGTCATACCCACAGTAGAGTAGTCAAATGTGGGTCCCCAGGTTGAAAATTCCCTCATTACAAGATTAATTTTATTAAGGCATGAATGTGAGTGACTCATATACTCATGCAAATTGTAAATCATTGTATGGAAGCTTGCCCGTATCTGTGATCCTTATCTTAATATTACTAAAGGTAATGACTGATTGGTTATGACAAAGTATAACCAATAACTTAGATGGATGTTGGAAATTAATGGACTTCATTAAATCATCATTTATCAAGTATAAATCACAGGGAATGTCGGGTGGTTGAGTGAATTTCTACGTAGATACGCCATAATTTCCTGTAAGTAACCAGTGTGAAGGTATCGAACTCTACAGTAAGAAATTAAGAAACATGAATACACATATCCATCCACACACCGCACGTGCAAGTTAGGTTAGTGTTAGATTAGGATAGCTTAAGGTTTGGTTAAGGTTAGCATTAGGATAAGTTACTCTAAGATTGGGTTAGGTCAGATTAGGTTAAGTTAGGTTAAAGTAACGTTGTTTGATCTTCAGGTAAAATAAGCTGGGGTGAGAATCTTGAGGTCATCATCCAACATAATCTCATCAACTCACCAACATTGAGGAAGTTGTGTGTAGGAACAAACATAGAGAAATACTTGACATCTGCGTCCGTTGTGTTGATGACAACTCTTCCGATGAACGCAGCTGGGGTAAACCAGAGCGGCCGTCGTGGGGGAGTATTGAGCTGATACTCTGCATGGAGCCTGGGGGCAGATATAAATAAAATATTAAAGTGGCATCCCCAGTAGTGAAGGGGTTAAGGGTGTCAGTCATTCAATAAACCATCCCAGCAGACTACACTTAGTCCTTTGGTGATTTATTAAGCTGTCACACACACTTTGTCTCTTAAATGTTAGCAACAAATATAGGATGACCTGAAGATTACACACCCCAGTTTATTTCACCTGAAGATTATCCATCCTACTACTAATCTAACCTCACCTTACTTAATCTGACTTAATCTGAAATAAGCTAGGGCTAATCTTCAGGTGAAATAAGCTGGGGCTAATCTTGAGGTGAAATAAGCTGGGGCTAATCTTCAGGTGAAATAAGGTGGGGCTAATCTTGAGGTGAAATAAGCTGGGGCTAATCTTCAGGTGAAATAAGCTAGGGCTAATCTTCAGGTGAAATAAGCTAGGGCTAATCTTCAGGTGAAATAAGCTGGGGCTAATCTTGAGGTGAAATAAGGTGGGGCTAATCTTGAGGAGATAAGACACAAATGAGGTACCATATGGGGAGTGTGGTACAGTACTCACCTGAAGCAGACATCTAAACAGTCAGTACTCCTGGCTCTGACTACAGCTACAGCTCCTCTAGGACCATACCTGTAGCAGAGAGAGAGTAGTACTGTATGTCTGTTACTCTACTACCAGATCACGGCAGGTTGAGGAGGCAGGTGTATAAGGTAATAACACAATGGTAAAATAAGAAGAAAAAAAACACACACACACACTGTCTCTCTTAACACACTTCCATTCATGTGTGGAGAACAGTTAACACATCACATCACCACAGCTCAAGAGGCCAGCCATAGATGTACCTGGACTGGAGGAAGGGTTGTGGGTGAAAGAGACACAGCAGATGGTACAGAAGCTCCTCCACAGGTCCTGACGGTGGAGGCGGCACATACTTGTTACTGAAAAAAAGTAAATAATAAAGAAGTGATCACAGCGAACCCACACAACACCAACAAGTAAAATTTAACTTACAACTATTATAAAAATACAAATAATAGAAATGTGATAATATGTATTAGTACACAGCTGACATGACAACCACAACAGATATGACAGATAAACACAGATGACATGACTATACAGTATAAGCTTTGGGTAGAGCTCCCTTTTAACTTGGCTTATATATAAATAAGATAAGGGGTTAAGTTACAAACCCAAAATGGTCTTTTCTCCAGTTATTGATAAACTGAAAATGTCACAGGCTATGAGTATAAGCACCGTAATTAACACTGTAAGCCGTGAGTGTTAGTTAAGGACAGGGCTCAGCTGGGCTGAGTTAAGTCACCCGTCCGATTCTCGTGGGAGTCAAGTGTGAACTGAGGTCATGAGGACAGGGCCTGTGAGGGGGAGGTGTTTCTGAGAAGAGAGGGCCTCTGAAGGAGATGCCGGGTTAACCCTACAATCTCAAGGTCAGCCTACTAAGGAATTTCCCCTCATGTGAACAGCACAAGGCACCTCACAGCTTATGGAAAAATACAGTAGGGTGATTGGATTATATAAACTAAATGTATTAACCCAAATTTATATAATTGTTATTGCCATGAGACAGGGGCGAATACATGACAACTACAACTTATATGACAGATAAACACAGCTGACATGACAGATAAACACAACTGATATTACTTTTTTTTTTTGCTTTTCTCCTCTTCACCACTAATTGGCTCGTTAGCCACTTTGGCGATCGGTCACGTCTCTGTTACACACTGTTGGCAAGTACTGGGCATGCACTGGCTCCTGAATGTACCTGAACCTGCTCCAGTGTCAGTCAAGTCTGGTCTTGAAAGAGCTCACACTCGGTGCCGTTACAACACATTCTGGCAGATTGTTCCAAGAGTTCACAACTCTCATTCTGAAAAAGTTTGCCCTCACAGTTTTCTGAACTTGCGGCTTCTTCAGCCTTGAGCTGTGACCCCTTGTGGGGCGAGCGTCCGCCAGCTCCAGGTAAGGACACTCGACTGAGTAGTGCCCTTTGAGATGCTTATACACCTCAATTAGGTCACCCCTTGCCAGTCTGTAGTACAAACTCGGCAATTGCAGGACCTCTAATCTCTCAGGGTAGCTGAGGTGCCGAAGTGCAGGCACCAGTCTGGTGGCCCTCCTTTGAATATTTTCAATCAACTGACAGTCCCTAGCATATCTCGGGGACCAGATGGGGTGACAGTACTCCAAATGGGGAAGCACTTCACTCTTGAAGATCGTTACAAAGGACAGACCGTCTAAATATCTGAACGACTTTCTAACAAGATCTAATAATTTAGTTGCCTGATTTACTTTCTTCTCGCAATGGCCCGAGAACTTCAGCTCATTGTCAACATACACACCAAGGTCCTTTTCACACTCAGTCTCAATTAATGCAGTTTCTTCATCCCGTTGGGACATTTGATACGCCTCCTTACCATTGGTACGTCCCAGGTGCATCCTCTTGCACTTCGTGACATTGAATCTCACCAACCATTTCTTCGACCATTCTTGGAATTCACAGAGATCCTTCTGCAGCTCTTCACAGTCAGCTTGGTTCTTGATTTCCCGAAATAAATTGGTGTCATCCGCAAACATTTGTATGGAGGAGTGTACGAAATCAGGCGTGTCATTTATGAAACAAACAAACAACAGCAGGCCCAATATGCTGACCTGTGGTACCCCGCTTGTCACGGGTACTCATGACGATTTCGTGCCATTAATCACCACACACTGCTTGCGATCATGGAGAAAGTCTCCGATCCACACTAGGACATTTCCCCGAATCCTGTACCCTTCCAGTTTAATTTCCAGCCTTTCATGGGGTACACTGTCGAAAGCCTTGGCAAAATCTAGATATATATTGTCGATATTACCACCCCGTTCCAGAATATGCGTCCAAATATCCAATACCTTAGAGTAATTGTGTTAAGCAGGAGTGCCCCGACATAAAACCGTGTTGGCAATCCTTTGCAAGGTTGTTTCGTAGCAGATGTTCCATCATGGCACCTCTTATAATGCTCTCAAGCACTTTACATATTATGCTGGTCCGGCTCACCGGTCTATAGTTGTTCATGGAGTGACGATCGCCCTTCTTGAGGACAGGACTCACAGAAGCCATTTTCCAATCACTGGGGACCTTTTGTTCATCCAGGCATTTACAGAACTGGATCTTCAGGGGCTCGGCATGCTCGTTGCTCAACTCTCTTAGCGCTCTAGGATGCACAATGTCAGGGCCGGGACTCTTATGGACCTTTAGCTTTGACAGTTTATTTCTTATACCCTCTTCTTTGAACACAGTGTGGTTCAGTGCTGTGTCGAACCGTCTGTCCTCAAACGCAGGAAGGTTAATCGCATCTTCTCTTGTGAACACCGAGGAAAAGAAGCTGTTCAATGCCTCAACTTTATCCTGATCAGCATCTGTGTAACTACCATCTTCAAGCCTTGGGTCTCATACTCCTACTCGTGTTTTTAATTTCGACCTTGCATAGCGGTAAAATGCCTTTGGGTTTGACTTGACCTAACTCGCAAGCAGACTCTGGATTTCCTTTTCAGCCCTTTTACACTCTGACTTTGCTTGGTTTCTGGCTCTTGCATACATCCTCTTGTTCTGCTGGTCATTTGACTTAACCCAAGTCTTGAATTTCTGGGTTTTCTTCTTAACTTTGTCGACCACCACATGGTTCATGTGTAGGGATCCCCTCACATTCCTAGAGGCACTGGGTTTGATCTTAGGTATATATTTATCGATCAAACGGTTGGAGAGTCATCCTCAGCATTAACAAGTTTGGCCCCGTAGCAAGTGATCTCTGCACTGCCATTGCCGTCCTTGCAAGAAAGCTGGCATCCTCGTGCTGCCAACACCTCTATGCTCTGATGCCCTGCCGCCTCATTCCCCTGGATAAGAATCCAAGATGTAGGCCTATAGGGGTGGGGGAAGTGCTGAGGCGGATCATCGGAAAATGCATAATGGAGGTGGTAAAGGCTAATGACAGGGCAGCAGCAGGGAACCTGCAAGTTTGTGCTAGCCACCAGGCTGGAGGGGAAGCTGCCATTCACGCCATGAGAACGATATTTGAGCAGCGCGATTGTGAGGCCGTTCTCCTGGTGGGCGCTTCAAACGCATTCAACATACTTAACCGTAAGGCCGCACTGCACAACATCAAGATCAAGTGTCCAAGCTTTGCAATGTATATTGAAAACACCTATAGGAATCCATCAGACCTCTATATAGTAAACACCAAGGCTCTAAGAGGTGATACCATCATACAGTCAACGGAGGGAACAACACAGGGGCACCCTGTTGCAATGGCAATGTACTCAATAGGCCTATCTGTGCTCCAACACAATAAAATTTGAAACAACTGGGGTCAAGCAAGTAGCATATGCTGATGACCTTCCAGGAGCAGGAAAAGTGGAGGACATCAAAAAGTGGTGGGACCTGGTAACATCACGAGGCCCACAAATAGGGTACCACCCAAACGCCAGCAAGTCTTTCCTCATTGTGAAGCCCGAACATTATGAACGGGCAATGGAGGTGTTTGGTGGAAGTGAGGTCAAAATAACAAAGGATGGCCAAAGACACCTAGGCGCAGTAATCGGCACGACGGACTCCGAGTACGTAACGGAAAAGGTGAATGAGTGGGTTAGGGAAATCCAAGCTCTGTCTGAGATTGCTAACACAGAGCCACATGCGGCTTTTGCGGCATTCACCCAAGGAGCCAAGCATCGTTGGAACTACCTAATGCGCACTATCCTGATATCGGAACCCTCCTCCACCCCCTGGAAGAAGCTATCAGCGTCAATATCATTCCCAAATTAGTGAAACGCCCTCACTTAACCCCAGCAGAAAGATCACTCCTTGCACTACACCAAGACTGGGAGGAATGGGACTGACCAATCCAGAGGAGATTGCTGCCACCGAACATCAATACTCAGTTAAGCTCACGGCAGCCCTCATGGACCACATAATAGCTCAGAACGCAACAGGGGAGGTGGATACCAGTGAAGTAAACAAGATTTGAAGGTCCATTACGACAGAACGACAGCACAGCCAACGTGATAAGTTGCAGCAACTGTTGCTGCAAGTACCAGAGAATTTGAAAAAAAAAAAGGAGCTATAGCGCAGGAGGTGGGCGCCTCGAACTGGTTAACTATGTAACCGATAAGGCAAATGGTTTCAGTCTCAATAAACAAGAACTTACAGATGCCAATGCTCTAAGGTACGGTAGGCCAGTGGAAGGTTTGCCCTCCCAATGTGTGTGTGGCTCTTCCTATGACGTCGATTACGCCATGATGTGCAAGAAAGGGGGGCTTCATATGCATGAGGCATGACGAAGTAAGGGATCTCACAGCAAATGTGTTGAAGGAAATCTGCCGTGATGTTATGGTAGAACCGACCCTCCTTCCTTTGGACGGTGAGATCTTCCAACATAGGACTTCAAACACATCTAACGAAGCCCACGTTGACGTCAGTGCTCAATGATTCTGGACACGGGGACAGCGAGCCTTCTTCGACATCAGAATTTTTTATCCCTTGGCCGCATGTCACCATAACTTATCTCTCAATGCTGCACACAGGAGGAATGAGAACGACAAGATAAGGGGATACGGGGAGAGAATTCAGAACGTTGATCAAGGCAGCTTCACTCCTCTAGTGTTCACATCTGGTGGGATGGGACCAAGTGCAAGATGCTTCTACGCCAGACTCGTGGAGGTGATATCCGAACAGAAGCAGCAGCCCAGAAGTTATGTTACAGCCTGGATGAGATGTCGAATGTCCTTCTCACTCCTTAGGTCAGCTTTGCTCTGCCTCAGGGGAACGAGAGCATCGGCTCCAAAGCCGACAACAGTTGCAGATATTGACTATGAGGCTACAGTCACCGAATGCCGCATAGATCTGCGGCTCAACTAACTCAACACAGCTAGGATAGCTATTTATGTATTAGGATATTTAATATTAAGGTAATAAAATGGTGGCAAAGGTGTGGCTATTGGGGGAGGCTGGAAGCCATTAAAAAAAAAAGTGTTTTAATTTAGTACCCTGTAGTAGCCTCTGTCAATTTTAATGGCTCCCCATTGGTACTGAAGTTAATCTAAATTCTGCTTAACAAATTTGCTGCAGTATAATCACCCTTAGAAAGGCTTCCATTAAATTGATACAGTGATCCCTCGGTTAACGAGCGCCTCGGTTAATGAGATTTCGGTTAACGATTTACCTTCCATAAGATTCTTAACTTCGGTTAACGAGCAATCCGTCGATTGACGAGTTTCTTACAAGCCGACTTCAACATGTTTTCGCTTGCATTTGGCGGTCCACCAGCTGTAGTATTAGTCCGCCAATACAGTAATCGGTTTTAGGGCTTAAATTCCTAACTATTTTAGTAAATATCAAGAACTTTATACTATTCAAAAAATTTAAAAGTTTAATATTAACTTTTTTAGTCATTTTAACAATTACTGAACATAATTGAAGGTAAAGAAACAAGTTTCTGGCGTGCCATCCAGCCTGTTAACACACCAGACAGGCGTTAGTCTCTCTCTGTTTTCAGTGCTTGAGACTCTCTTCAACTAAACGCTTTTTTTCTGTGTTTCCAAGCAAATTATTGGTCATTTTGAAATTTATTTTACATATTGACAATATATAATGCAGTGCAGTGTTGATTTAAAGAAAATAATCTTGAACTACACCAAGAGAACTAAAATTTTATGGGTGAAATAGTGCCATGGGGTGACTTCTCTTCCACCCCAATGCCTTCTCTTCTCCCTTCTCCTCCACCCCCATTCTAATTCCCATCATCATCATCATCATCCAGGAGCCTTGTACATACACACCTCAAAGTAAGTGTTCTTTTCTACATTTTTTTTTGAATTTAGGCAATTTTCGGTGAGCTGGAACCAATTACCCAAAAACCCATTGAAACAATGGTTTCGGTTAACGAGTTTTTCGGTTAACGAGCAACCTGCTAGAACGGATTGTGCTCGTTAACCGAGGGACCACTGTAATTGATTTAACAATTTTCAATAGAATGTTAGTACAGTACCTAATGTCATATTATGGAATAAATTATGTTTGTGTTTACCTTTACTCTAAATGTTCTCTCGTTCTAATTGGGTTTTGTTTTGTTCTGTTGCAGATGTATATGGATTTATGAGTTGAATAAAGCCTTGATTACTGAAGGTGTTTGATCTCTCATGACACCTATGTTATTAATAGTATATTATTTGTTCTGTGTAATGTTGTCACATCATGTTCCCCAAAGGTCATGTAGGTCGGTATGTACAGTTAGGAAAGATGTTGCCCTTACATACAGTCTATTTGATTATGTAAATGCGACCAGAGGTTGATTTATGCACACTATTTGTTTTGCATTACCTTAAGGGCAAAATCAAATTATGAAAATAATGTTATACACATGACATTACTAAATAAATTTATACATGATGAAAATTATTCAATGTAGCAGAAATAACCTGATTGACTGTACTAGACATCAACAGTTTTGGTAATTATGATAAGAATGTGAATATGAATTATTTATAGAATACACTGATGTTTTCTTTATAGCTAACTCAGTGTTGATTGTATGTATAATCATGAATCAGAAAGTAGACTTCTGTGCTTTATTTAGTCAATACAATTCCTTCAACAATATATAAAGAAAATTGCAGACATAAACCATAGTTTACAGAAATATATGAGAGAGAGAGAGACGCCGCCTCTCAGAGTGACGTCATCAAACCCACACCCAGGCCTTCTCTTCTAGGTGGCCTTGATCTAACTCACCTGAACATGAAATTGTCTTTAGTTGTGTCTGGCAATAATGTCCACACATGGCCGGGCTGAGCACTGATGCCCTCCTCCGGGAGTAAGGCGGTGAAGGCCTTAGGCTGGACCCACGACCACGACACAGCTGCCACCTTCCATGACAACACACCGTACAGGCTGTGACGTGACTTCTGGTGAGCAGGAACAAAAATACGCTACATCAAATAGCTGTAAAACAATAATATTTGTGGTAATGACTGTCATGTGCCCTAAACACATATTTTAAGCAATTTCTATATACAGTCAGTTCAGCTATAATGCAATAGTTGTGTTCTTGTAAAATATCGTGTTATAGAAAATCGCGTAATAGAAATAACAGGGCTTATGGAGAAAATAGGGTTAGGTGCAGATTACTACTCGAAATCGAAAAAAATTAGTAGTTAGCCTAACACAAAGGATAGCACAGTCTAAATAAATGTTACATTCATATCTAAAAATGAAATCATACAGTAAATGTAACACTTTACCTTGAAAAAATATGAATATAACTTGATGGGGGAGAAGGGTGATTTTGAGGTTGATAACATCGAGCTTCTCTTCAAGTGTTATATCCTTTCTTTTGCGATCATCACCGGGAATTCGATCACCAGAACGCTTCTTGTAGATATTCTTCTTTACCATATTCACAGTTAATACCACAAATTTGGAGAAATAGTAAGCAAAAATCGCGTTACAGCAAACAAGCGTTCGCGTTATACAAATAGTGTTCCTCTATTCATAAATCGCGTTAGAGCAAATTCGTGTAATCAAAACACGCGTTATAGCAGAACTCACTGTACGAGGTCTGCCCAAAAAGAAACCGATCTTTTTAAAAAACAAATTTATTGCTTTACTTACAACTTAATCAGACTTGTCTACTTCAAAGTACTCCCCTTCACTGTTGATACACCGCTCACAACGTTTTTTCCCAGTTCAGGAACGCGTCCTGGAACTCGTTTTGAAGGATGGTGTGCAGGTTTCGTAGCGAATTTTCTTCTATCCTTTGAAATTGGCAATCTTTCAGGGTGGATTTCAACTTTGGGAACAATAAAAAGTCCTCAGGGCGGCTGGGGGATGATGGTCGTCTCGTGCTTCACCAAAAGTCACGGATAAGGAGCGACGCGTGAGCAGGTGCATTGTCATGGTGCAGCGTCCAGGTCTTGCTTGTCCACGCCTCAGGCCTCTTCCTTCGCACTGCCTCCCTCAAACGCTTCAGGACCTCCAAGTAAAACTCTTTATTGACTGTCTGACCACGTGGAACAAACTCATGATGAACGACGCCCTTCCAATCAAAAATGACGATCAACATCACCTCCACATTTGAGTGACTCTGACGTCCAGATTTGGGATCGTCTTCGGTGGATGTTCTTCCCCTTTTGAAAAGCCGGTACCACACGTAACATTGTGCACGGCTCAAACAATCCTCCTATAAGCTTGTTGCAACATTTGAAAAGTCTCCATAAAAGTTTTCCCAATTTGAAACAGAATTTCACGCAAACATCTTGCTCTTCAAGATCCTTCATTGGTGTCTTAGGCTTAAAGTTTTTATCTTATATAGTATCACAGACTAAAGTTAGGAGAATATAATTTTCATTGCTGGAATCCTTGCAAGACAGCGAATAATTTGAATATAAACGTCATATATTTTGCACAAGAGATAAAAATTAATAATCTGTATCAAATTACAGTACAGTGAGTTCTGCTATAACGCGTGTTTTGATAACGCGAATTTGCTCTAACGCGATTTATGAATTCGGAACAATATTTGTATAACGCGATCGCTTGTTTGCTATAACGCGATTTTTGCTTACTATTTCTCCAATTTTGTGGTATTAACTGTGAATATGGTAAAGAAGAATATCTCCAAAAAGCATTCTGATGATAGAATTCCCGGTGATTATCGTAAAAGAAAGGATATAACACTTGAAGAGAAGCTTGATGTTATCAACCTCAAAATCACCCTTCTCCCCCATCAAGTTACATTCATATTTTTTCAAGGTAAAGTGTTAAATTTACTGTATGATTTCATTATTAGATATGAATGTAACATTTATTTAGACTGTGCTATCCTTTGTGTTAGGCTAACTACTAAATTTTTTCGATTTCGAGTAATCTGCACCTAACCCTATTTTCTCCATAAGCCCTGTTATTTCTATTACGCGATTTTCTATAACACGATATTTTACAAGAACACAATTATCGCGTTATAGCAGAACTACCTGTATATATATATATATATATACACACACACACACACAGTAATTCCTCGCTTTACGCTGTCAATTGAACCCACGGAGGCCAGCGTAAAGTGAACAACAGAACATATGGGATTAATTGAAATACGTAGAGACCGGGCCGACCCCCAAACTCCACTTTTTCCCGACCCAATACGTACGTTTTAGTAAAAATAACATATTAACTTTATGATGGTGTGCACACACACATATTATAGAAGAGAAATATTAATAAGAGAATAATATACTGTACCAGGTAAGAGAAAAATCAAGGTTTAAAACATATGTCATGGTAGGTTAGGTTAGAAAAAATCAAGGTTTAACACATGTCATGGTAGGTTAGGTTAGAAAAAAATCAAGGTTTAACACTTACATAAGGTTAGGTTATGTTTTAAAAAATCAAGGTTTAACACAAACCTAAGGTTAGGTTATGTTAGGAAAAATCAAGGTTTAACACTTACATAAGGTTAGGTTATGTTAGGAAAAATCAAGGTTTAACACAAACCTAAGGTTAGGTTATTTTAGGAAAAATCAAGGTTTAACACTTATATAAGGTTAGGTTATGTTTGGAAAAATCAAGGTTTAACACTTACGTAAGGTTAGGTTAAGTTAGGAAAAATCAAGGTTTAACACTTACGTAAGGTTAGGTTATGTTATAAAACATCAAGGTTCAACACAAACCTAAGGTTAGGTTATGTTAGGAAAAATCAAGGTTTAACACTTACGTAAGGTTAGGTTAAGTTAGGAAAAATCAAGGTTAGGTTTAACACTTCCGTTAGTAGAAGAGATGGGTCGGCGTACGGGAATGGAGGCTGGTTCCGAGGCAGAGGGCAGGCTACTGGCCCTCAGGTGAGTCACCATCACTGTCATCCACACTTAGCAGGGCCTCCCTGACAAATCCCTCAAAGTCACCATCACTGTCTCTGTCTCTGTCACTATCACTGGCTTGGGCTGGCTGTGGTGGGTTGCGGGCGAAGAACTCGGTAATGCTTTGTTGACGGCTAGTGTTGATGTTGTCGTGATACACCTTGATGTAGGACTCCAAAATCTGCAACAGCTGGGTAGTGAAGACTTCATACCGGTTATCGTCAGGGTCGTCGGAAAGGAGGAGCTTCAGTTTCTCTACACACTCGATGGCACCCCTTACATTACCATGCGATAACTTGCGTTCTTCTCGGAATGACGCACCACCTGTCTCTTCACTGACGTCATCGTCTTCTAACATCTCGTCGGCAGTCACATCAGGATCCCTTATCACCTCCATAATGTCGTCGTTGGTGGTCTCTGAGAAGCCTGCAGCTGTAACACTCTGCGCAGCTTCTCTGGCAAGGTCCACTGCTACTGCAACAGTCTGAACCTCACCAGTCACAGATTGACTCTGCCTCCCACTTGGGATACCTTGCAACACACGTCTCCAAGCGTGACGAACCGTTGCTACAGACAGCTGATCCCATGCCTCCACCAAGAAGTCCACAGCTTTCTTGACGTTGAATTTCCTCCAAAAGTGTTTCACAAGAACTTCTTGCTCTGCCAATTGTTGTTCCTCGTCCTCTTCGCTCTTGCTATCGGTGTCACCCAGGTTACACAACTCATCCTTGGTGTTAGTATAGTCGTTCAGGGGCTTAAACCTCTTTGCAGAGAATGCAGCTTTCACATTGCAGATTAATTCTTGGTCTATGGACTGGATTAATGACGTAGTGTTGGGAGGAAGGAAGACCACCCTTTACGTTGGGGTGATGATCCAACAGTAGGGGCGAGTGTCCTGGTGCGTTGTCAAGCAGCAACAAAATCTTGAATGGAACATTCTGTTGCTCACAGAATTTCTTCACGTCGGGAATGAAACAGTCATCAAGCCAGGAGAGGGACAGAGTAGAGAACATCCACGCCTTACGTGCGGTCAGTCAGTGGACATTTAGCTTGGTCATGTCCATGTTCTTGTAGGCGTGTGGCTTGCAGGCTGTGTGGATCACCGATAACTTGAGTTCACAGGAACCGGAGGCATTGGTGGTAAAGAGGACAGTGATGCGCTCCATCTGCAACTTCCGGCCCCTACACTTGCTGGCAGACTTGACAACAAAGGTCTTGGAAGGTAGCTTTTTCCAAAAGAGACCGGATTCGTCCATGTTGAACACCTGGTCGTAGGTGTACTGTCCTTCCTCCATAATCTCACGTAAGAACGGAGGAAAATCACTAGCCGCAACATGGTCAGCACTCGCTTCTTCACCACCAATGTTAATGTTGGTGATCTTGTTCCTCTTCTTAAACCTGTGCAACCACCCAGAGGAAGCATTGAAGGGCTTGGGCTCTGCAATTTCCATCTTACGTGACAATGCTGCGTACAGTTCACATGCGTACTCCTGAACTGAGCACGTGTCGACCGCCATGTTCCGTCTTGCCTGACGAATCAAGTAGCTCACAAGTAACTTCTCCGTCTTGAGAAGCACCTTTTTGTGGCAATACTTGATCAGTGAAGCACCTGTAGACTTTGTGATGTTCATGTGTTCTTTTATCTTGGCTGCATCCTTCTTGATCGTCCGGATCGTAGCTTCGTTCACACCATGCTAGCGAGTCAAATCAACCTGTCTTGTTCCTTTCTCCAACTCTTGGATGATCTTGTACTTCACCTCGTAGCTTAGGGCACGTCATATCTTCTTTGGCTTAGGGCAGCTGGGTCCAGGTAACGCACACTTGCATGGAAACATACGCACGTGCTCGTGAAGAGAGTCGATTTCAACGGGTCCCTTGCAGGTTTTATTAATTATAAAAAATATTACATCAATTAGTGAAATCTTGTACTGAAGGTATAGCTAATGCGATAGCATGTGTATTGTATAGCTATAGACCTTTCAACTGTCATTACGATTGTCATTTGAGTAAACTTAGCTTATTATATATTTCAAATGACATTTCTTTCGATTATTGATTGTTTGCCCGCAAAAAATACCTTTTTAAACTAGTTCACCACAGGATCGCATTGGAAAGTCTTTCATTTCGTAGGAACTGTGTAGTATCCATTCCATTACATATAATTGAAACATAAAATAAATAGATCAATAAATAAATCATTATATATAGATTTCTATTTTTAATGCCTCGCAGGGAATGTAAAATAAATAATTTCATTAAATAAACTTAACAATTCTGTTTCATTTATACAACTGCTTTTAAAGACAAGCATTGACACACACAGGCTAAGGCACACACTTACTACAGGAAGCAGTGAACCGATGATTTTGCTTAATCCCACAGCGAATTAAAACAGCAGTGTGTGTTGCTTTAGAAAGAAGTCTGTTTAGCATCGGTTACACACAACTGGATTAATTACCCGAAAGGTATTAAACGTTTGAAGATAATATTAGTATAAATTAATGATAAACAGGCAACCTCATAAACAACCTGCACACAGCTGTGCCTGATGCATGAGGTTCTTTAACATACTTACCGATTTTTATTTGTGTAATTGTCTAAACATAAATTCATATAGGTTGCTCTATCCATTTTAAAATCAAATTAACAGTATATACCAGCAGAAAGGTATAATATAATGCGAAACAACAAAGCCCAACCATTAATAAAGCAACGGGGAACTATGTAACCAATCACCGATCACTTTTACATTCATTCATAATTTTTACTACGTACTATAGTAAGCAAATGGCCTTGAGTTGCCAACTGTCTCCAGCAGTGTTCGAAGAATCTTGAACGAGACTGTACACATATATGGGTAGATAATTTTTTATTGTTGTATTTTTGTAAGAGCGGCGAAGTGTCTCGATAAGTCGGAATTTGAACAACTCGGCAAGGCCAGAGCCCCATATATGCCAAGTTATCAAGCGTGTACTGTACTGTACTGTACAGTACTACAGAGTTTCTGACCTCTTACCTCAGAGTCAATAAAACTGGAGAAGACTGAAGGGTCAAGAGGCGTAAAGTTGGTGTTTAAGGTGACGACGGCCAGACCATCCGCGGCGTCCCAGAACCATACAGGAGTGCCTGGATGTTGCACCAGGAACAATGTGTAGAGCAATGTGTTGACGCATAACCCTGCAACAGTACAGTACCTATGATAGGGTCTTTCTAAAAAAACACACACACACACACACACACGTATGCGTCATCAGCCTGGTCGTCTTCTCTCAACTCCACCCAACAACGTCAGCTAGAGAAGATACAGAAAAGGGCCTGCAGAATCATGCTCGGCGCAGAATACTCCGGCTACACCAACGCTCTCTCCACCCTGGAAATGCCATCCCTCAGTGACCTCCACCACCAAGCACTGGAAAGGTTTGGCCGTGGACTACTGCACCACCCTCGTCATCTCCACCTCCTGCAGCCCCCCACCCACCTCGCGCAGTCCGCCACTACAACAAAATTCAGCCCATAAGAGCCCGCACCGATAGATATAAGAACAGCACCATCCCATCTATTGTTAAAATGATAAACAACTCTTGATTTATGTACTGTGCATATTATATCATTATGTCTAAATCAAATTTAAGTCTGTATATCTTCAGCCACCGGCTGCACACACACACACACACACACACACGCCGCACGCACGCATGCGCACGCCCGCATACGCACGCGCACGCACGCACGCACGCACGCACGCACGCGGAAGATCCACTTACCCAGCACAATACAGCCACACACTGTCTTGTTTTTATATTGTTGGACATTTTCATTGAGTCTTTTTCTCTCTTGTTCTGGTTGTCTTTCTCTGTAGTGGTCGTTGTTCTGTGTGTCTCGTGCCGCAGTTTCTCTCACACCATCGTTGTCGTCCACGAAGGCTGCGTCACAATTTCTCTTCCGTAGCGTCCCCATATTTTACTGTTCTCTTATGGAGCGCTCGACATCTGCAAACAGAAAAATGTAGAGATATCACCTGAATATTAGACTCCCCAGTTTATTTCACTATATAGTACCGATTGTTAGGTTATGGTGTACAGTAAAAAGATACCTAACACAGTGATCGACAGTGTGGTCATTGTTAGGTTAGGTTATGGCAGGGGTGGGCAATTATTTTTGATGGAGGGACACTTCATGAATGGTGGCACACTTTGTGGGCCACAGGTTAACAGCGACGAGCCAGTATTGCTGCTATGTCCACCCAACTTCCAAAATTGTCCTTTCTGTAATGAATAAGAATTTTTTTTTTCTGATTGCCAAATGCAGTGGCAGGCCACAGAAATAATTTGGCGGGCCAAATGTGGCCCGCGGGCCGCACTTTGCCCACCCCTGGGTTATGGTGTACAGTAAAACAGATACCTAACACAGTGATCGACAGTGTGCTCATTGTTAGGTTAGGTTATGGTGTACAGTAAAACAGATACCTAACACAGTGATCGACAGTGTGCTCATGATCATGTCAGGTTGGTGCGACTTTTCTGTCAGGTAAAGTAAAAATAAATCCTATAATGACTAATTCTCGACATCTCTACCTCCAATTAGCCTCAGTTTTTTCACAAAATCTTGAGAAATCCTGTTGTTTTTATACTGAACCTTGAAATTGTTCAGTGACGAACACAGACGCACGCACGCACGCACACACATACACATAAATTACACTACACATAAACTACATCCTTGACCACCGGAGGGTCAAGACCTATTGGGTGCCCGCCCCTGCTGCGGCAGCTGCCCCCGGCCAATGTTCGGCCATTCCCCAAGTCCCTCTCCTTGACCCATCCTCACCACCACGATGTTACCATAATCCCATCAGAGGTGACAATTTTGTTTCAGAAAGAAGTAGGATCAGTGTTGAGCAGTGATGAACAGTGTTTAAGCCAGTGAATTCAGCATTAGACGGTACCAGTGAGAGCAGTGACCCACCAGTGAGATAAGCACCCCTGGGAACCGACCACCGTCTTCTGACCGACCACCGTCTTCTGACCAGGAGGTGCTAATCAATCCACGACAGTGGGTCGGCATTACACAATATCATAAGATAACACAACACCACCTAGCAGAGAGTGAGGTACTGTCATACCACCCCATACCACATGCTGTCTCCATGACCATGTGAGGTCCTTCATATCAACACCCGAGGACAAGTCACTACACCACGTGAACACCACACCACACCAGTGTCTCCATGACCATGTGAGGTCCTTCATATCAACACCCGAGGGAGAGTTACTGCACCAAATGGCCTACGTGACCTCACACAGTAGGGCAAGAGACCAGCCCGGGCTATCAACTGCAAATTATAATAATTTGTATGTTCAGTTCATGTTCCTTCTCCATGTCTTTGTATGTAATAAGTCATTTTTGTCTAATGTATATTTTCAGCATTCATGCTACTGAACTTTTTCAATAAACTGTTAATTATTATTATCATTACAGTAAGTCCTCGCTTAACGTCGGGGTTACGTTCCTGAAAATACGACGTTCTATGAAACAGCGTTAAGCGGATCAATTTTCCCCAATAGAAATAGATAAAATGAGGGAGTTACGTTCCTGAGCCTCCCTTTGCCCCATGAAATACATTACATATACAGAAAATCATTGCCATCTCTATAGAAAATACTACATACATATACAACTACAGGTTGAACTTCCCTAATCCGGCACCCTTTGGACCTGACTGGTGCCGGGACATCCTCAATATCCTATGATTCCAACTCATCAAAGCCTGCCTCCCTAGCCAAGTTGAGGATATCCCTATTCATTGCTGGAACTAAGTCCGTGAATCCCGTAAAACTGTTGATGCACTCAGGCCACAGTTTACGCCACACGCCACTCAGGCAACTTTCTGAAACCTCTTCCCATGCCTTGCCAATGTTGTCAACTGCATGAAGAATGTTGAAGCCACTACACATTTTCTCGGATCGCAGGTTTATTATCTCCGTCTGCAGCCTTGAGCACCTGGGCCATGGTACGGCGTAAATAATACCACTTGCATGCGGCGATGACGCCTTGGTCCATAGGCTGCATCAGTGCTGTCGTGTTGGGAAGCAGGAATACAGCTTTTACACTGTCATGCAAGTCGTCGAGATTGGGAGGACGAGCTGGAGCATTGTCAAGGATCAGAAGAATTTTGAAGTCAAGGTTCTCCTTGGCAATCTATTCCTTCATTGCAGGGATGACGCACACATTTAACCACTGGCTAAATATGGTGCTGGTTATCCATGCCTTTTTGTTTGCCTTGTTGATCACTGGAAGGTGATCCTTAGAGTAACCTCTCAGGGCCCGTGGGTTAGCAGCACAAGAAATCAGCATAGGCTTCAGCTTGAAGTCACCGGCAGAGTTTGCGCCAAGCTGCAGCGTCAAGCGATCTTTTGCCGCTTTAAAACCTGGCGCTCTTTTCTCCTCCTTGGAGATATAGGTCCTCTCAGGCATCCTCCTCCAAAAGAGACCAGTCTCATCCACACTGAAGACTTGCTTCTATGAGTAGCCTCCTTCCTGGATAATCCATTTGAATTCTGGCGGAATGTCTCGGCAGCAACAGTATCTGAACTGGCAGCTTCACCAGTCATCTTAATATTGTGGAGGTTATAACTACGCTTAAATTGTTGAAACAAGTCTCGGCTGGCCGTAAAGATCTCTTCCTTCGATCCTTCACCCTCTGTTTCCTTCATGTCGTCAAACAAGGATCTGGCCAGCATCTTTTCCACCTTTTCTATCACAGTGCTTCTAGTATGAGTTGTCTTTGTTGCACTCAGAGAAGAACCACTTCCAGCACTAACCTTAATCTTGTCAGCTTTGGTCCGGATAATACGCACCATTGTGGGGGTTAGACCAAGCACAACGGCTATGTCCACAGCACGTTTCCCTTTTTCAAAACGTGCTAATACAACCATTTTCGTAGCCAGGGTAATGGTCTTACATTGTCTCTTCACTACACTAGCATCAGTAACACTTGATGAGCGCTTGGAAGCCATTTCAAATGGTTAGAGCAAAAGCACTGAAGCACACACGAATGATGTGAAGTCGTAACAAAGACTGGCTCTGCGTCGCTTGGGGATGCTGTGACATTCCGCGAGTGAGGGCAGTACGCCGAGCCGAGAGAGCATAGCGCGGCCAGAGAAGAGCGGGTGATGCGCAGTAGAAAGTAGTCCCTGAAAATGCAAAACAATGTAGTATTGGATCACCGGGATGTTAAACGAATTTTTGGTCTCTCGAAGTTTAGCGACGTAGTACCGAAAAACGTTAGGCGGGACGACATTAGGCGAAGATTTACTTTATTATTATTTATTATTATTATTATTATTATTATTATTATTATTATTATTATACAGAGATCACAAGTAATTTTGGTAAATATTCGGGTTGTGGCTGTTTTTAATTGAAAATAGTTTTAAAAATATAGTACTCCTGTACTCGGTTTTATTTGAGGATACAGTTCAGTATTCTTTGGAAAATATATAAAATGGCTGAAATGATGTGCTAACCTAACCTAACTTATATCTTAAAACACCACGATCTAGAAAATTAAGCATTTGCACAAGAAAATGAATAGAACAAAGTAATCAGTGTACAAAACATTGTTTAAAAATACCCAGTTGTCAGTTGACTAAGTATTTTTTTAGAATAGCACCAGAAGTTGATAGAAGGGGACAAAACTCTATAGAAACGTTATTTACAATCTAAGTAACCAAATCTAAAGTAACCTATCTAACCCAATGTAAAAAAAATTTTAAAACAAACCTAACAACACTGAATGGATTCTTGTTTCCATTTATGTATTTCATAGGGTAAATTTTCACTTATTGTCACTATACAAAATCAAAGTTGAAACTATGTTTTTCAGGTGGTTTTGATGAGTTGTGAAAAATTTGACCTTCATTTGTGGCACAAATCAATAGTTTCTGAGTAAAGCCCCCCCCTCCCCCTCCCATCTCAGTATCTAGAGATTTACTGCAAAACTCCAGGTAAAGAATGTTCAAAACACATCAAAAACTATCTGAAAATTTTTTGAATCCAACCTAACCAAACCAGATTCAGATTTGCCCCCGAGGGGGCTAGTTTATTGGGCACCCCCTTACATCCTGTGCAAGGTGAAGCGCAGAAGCGTTTACAGCGCCCAACAGGGAAGTATGAAAAGTTCATACTTGCCTTTATGACTCGTACATTAAGGGCGTAAAAGCCTGAAGGGTCATAGGTTCTGTCAAGTTACATAAAGTGAGAGAATGATGAGTGTGTGGGGGGAAAGTTCCCGGTACCCTAACCAAACCTAACTGGGGGGCTCCACAGACATTCAATGTTCTGGACGTGTACCACCACGTACGAACATACAGTACATAGTAAAATGTTAAACAGGTTAATATTTAGTAGTTTCTACAACCTAACTGAATATTGAGTTATATATGGGGATAGAAAAAAAATTATTATAAAATGTTTCTGTCACAAATGTACAGTTTTCTAGTTATTTTAGCTTTATTTTATAATATCTGGCCAATCAGCGCAAGACTTGATGGGACGCCATAGTCGTGCGTGCCAATCAGCGTGAGTGCCGATGTGGAGTCATACTCGCACATTAATCAGCATTTGCAGCCAATTGGAAGATGGCGTCGGTGTGAGATGGATGGCCATTGGCTGGCTGGTGCATTATTCAGCAGATTTTGGACAATGAAGCAGCAGCCATTGTCATTTTCAGGGCTGAAGGTGTTGTTGTTTGATCTGTAAAATGTCTTATAGTATGTAATTCAGTGTAAGTACTGTGTAGATCACCATGCATGGGACTGTGGTAAGACACTTCCTCTCTATCCTCCTGTACCTCTTACTTAGGGTAAGTTTCTTACACCCTAAGGGTGAGGTGAGGTGAGGTGAGGTGAGGTGAGGTGAGGTGGTGAGGTGTGGTGAGGCAAGGTTAGGTTGGGTTAAGTTTTCAGTTTTTTTTAGGTTTTTACATTGGTGACCTCCAACTTTTTTTCAATATCTCAACTGTTACTTATTTCCGATGGCAATGAAGGTCATATTTGTATTTAACACGATGAATTACACTATAAAAACCGATTTTCAAAAAGTCAATTAGGTGTTGGCAACTGCGTACTAAATACTTACCATTAACTATCTCGCTTAAACATAATTTGCGACAAAAATAAGAAAAGTGTCTTAGAATTGTCAAAATTACCGATTGAAACTAAAGTATAAAATTTACAAGGTTCTTTTTCTTTTTTTAAGGGGAATAGCCCACCAGGGCACAGGGCATTGACCCACAACAGGGCATTGGGGGCAAAAAAATATGAGCAAAAAGAAATTAAAAAGTTTATACAGTAGAACGTCAATAATAACGCGTGAAATCAATATAACGCTCGCGCTACGTTCCAAGAGAGGTCAGGTCGCTTTAAACCAAATTCCCACTAAATCAAAGTGTTGTTTTAATGGAAAAATTTAGTTTGGTACTTGAGAGAAACACAAAATACTAAAAAGACTGAGAGTCAACCCAGATGCACCTGAGCCCATCTCCTAGAATAAACAAAACATTGTTTTTTGTAGTACAGGTTGTACCTCTCTAGTCCGGCAACCTCAGGACCTGACCGGTGCCGGACCATGGAAATTCACCCTTTTCCTGGATAGATAGTGACTTGTGCTTATGCCTGGAAGCACTAGCACCACTTTCTCTGCATCATGGTCTCTTTGAAGACATATTGAAGGGTTAAATGTCGTATAGTAGCTTCTCAAATTTCGCGAGTTTTTAATTCTTAACGTGTTTTATTGGAACACACAAAAAAAATAAATAAATACAAATTTTGACGGCGGAAACTTGAATTTCGACGGGTTTGAACGACCCGCCAACGTGCAGAAGACGTGCATAATCGTGTAAACAGCGTCATTTCTCTTATGTACAAAAGATTCATTATTGTTTATTACTGGATGTCTTTTTTATTGAATTAATGTTTGTGTGCAAAATGAGCAATACAATTCATTAATAATACGTAGAATATTAAAACGCACGAGGAAATGACACAGCATTGTATTCGTTGATTACAAAACCAGTGACTGACTGGTTCTACATATAAAACTGAAGAAAATAAGACCTTGGTTGTAGCTGTAGTAAAATTAATATGGTTGTTTTAAGTAATATTATTTAATGTTAATAAATGGAACAATAGAAGGAGCTAATGATAAGGTAAAGAAAAAAGAGAGATCGCATATGTAAGTGCGCATGCGCACACGTGAAAACATATCGTCATTACTTTACATAAGAATATGAAAGCAACACTTATTTACTGTTCATATATATTTTAATTAATGTTTCTGAATTTGTTTTTATTGAATTAATGTACGTGTGTGCAAAATTAACAATACAATTTATTAATAATACGTGGAATATTAGAGGAGACGAGACAGCTGCCGGCATTGTTTATGTTAAAGCTTACGAAACCAGTGACTGATTGGTTCTACATATAAAACTGAAGAAAATAAGACCCTGAGTTTAGCTGTAGTAAAATTAATGTAAAAAAATTAATATGGTTGTTTGAAGTACCTGTAATGTTATTTAATGTTAATAAATGGAACAATATAAGTAGCTAACCATTAATGGTAAAAAAAAAAGTGAGACTGCTCGTATGTAAGTGCGCACATGTGAAAACATATCGTCATTACTCTACATAAGAATATGAAAGCAACACTTATTTACTGCTCATATATATTGAAGGGTTAAATGTTGTACTCTGTATAGACAAGCAGAGAGAGAGAGCAGCCGAACTGCCGGATGTAAACAAACCTTAATTACCCGCGGGTTTTTTTTGTAAGGGGATTAGCCCACCCGGGAATAGGTCACTGACCCACATTAGGGCCTGAGGGGCAAAAATTTAATACTCCTGTAATAATAATAATAATAATTCAGATAAGTAAAAAGAAAAAAAAAAAGCTGCCTATCTACCTATTGGACAAACTAAAATCGTTCCGGACCACAGTATGCCTGACTAGAGAGGTACAACCTGTATTATGTTGTTAAAACAAACACTCATAAATCAACACAGCTAAAATTAAGGGATGGGAAATGATCTGTTTACTGGCTGGGAAGATGAGGGGAGGAGGGGGGGGGGGAGGTGAGGTGATATGTTTGACAGTTAATGCCAAGGTCTAGTGCTTATTTATTTATCTGTCCTTAAGAGCGACTTTAAGTTTTTCTCTTATAAAATGTCACTGAACTGACATGGGAGAATATAATTAACATTGCCGGAATTCTTATAAGATAGAGATTAATTTGAATATAAACATGCTATAGCTCGCATTAGACATACAAATTTTAGCTCTAATTTAAGAATTTTATTACAAAGAGCTAAAATTGTAATCTCTTGTGCAAAATATATCACGTTTATATTCAAATTATTCGCTGTCTTGCAAAGATTCCAGCAATACAAATTATATTCTCCTAACTTTAGTCTGTGACATTATATAAGATAAAATTTTAAGCCTAAAACACCAAACCCTGGCTGGGAAGATGGGAGGGAGGGAGGGGAGGTGACAGTGACATGTTTGACAGTTGGTGCCAAAGGTCTAGTGAGTATTTATTTGTTTAATTATGTCCTTTAGATTGAGTTTTGTTTTTTGTTAATAAAATGTCACAGAAGTGACAGGGGAGAAAATAATTTACATTGCTGGAATTCTTATAAGCTAGTGATTAATTTGAATATAAACATGCTATAGTTTGCACTAGACAAAAATTTTAGTAATCATTTAGTACATTATTTTGAGTACATGTACAGTACAGTTTTGCCCTAAGGACAGTGTAGCGTGCCCAGAGAAACATTAGGCGCAAATTTTAAATATGATGCGCCAGATTGACTCGCACAAAATAGGAAAGATTTGCTTTAAATTAAAACATTGTCCTTAATTGTGGGTGTCGCTTTAAATCAATAATCGTAAATTGAATCGCTTTAAATCGACGTTCTACTGCATTAATCTACACCACGAAGATGCTGGAAAACCAGCTTTTTAAAGTGAGACAGATTGTATGAGAATGGAAACACAGAAGGCAGAGCATTCCACAGTTTGGCTGTGTGAGGAAAGAAGGAGGTACAGTTGTACCCCGCTTAACGCGGTTTCACTTAACGCGATTTCTCATATACGCAGTGCCTCGCCAGAACCGAACTTTCACTTAACGCGGTTCATCTACTCATATACGCGGGAAGCGGCGCAGGCACGATGCGCACAAGGTCGCCCAGTCATCAAAACATTACCGAGTTCTTCACCCGCCACCCACCACAGCCGGCCCAAGTCAGTGATAGTGATAATTATAGTGAGGATATGGACTTATACGGACTTTGAGGGGTTTGACAAAGAGGCCCTGCAAGCCTCTGTGGTGGATAGTGATACAATTGATACAAGTGATACAGGTGAGGGCCAATAATCTGCCCTCTGCCTCGGAACCAACCCCCCATCCCCGTGTGCCCAGCCATCTTTTCTACTAATGTAAGTGTTAAAAAACCTAATATTATTGATATTTCTCATAATTATTAATTGTGTGTGCATACCATCATAAAGTTAAGATAATATTTTTACTACAACATAGTTGTGTGTCGTCAAAAAGTGGAGTTTGGGGGTCAGGCCAGTCTCTATTGGAATTAATCCCATATGTTCTGTTGTTCACTTAACGGGGTTTTCACTTCACGCGGTACCCTGTGGGTTCAATTGACCGCGTTAAGCGGGTACAACTGTACTATAACAGGTTATTATAGTGTGACGGACATCCACAGAGAAACGGTGGGCACCGTGGGCAAGACAAGCCCACGGCCTTGATGGCGGTACACAGGATGCCAAATCCACCGGGGGATTAGCCCACCCGGACACAGGTCACTGACCCACGTCGGGGCCTGGGGGGGGCGAAAATGTAATAATAATAATAATAATAATAATAATAATAATAATAATAATAATAATAATAATAATAATAATAATATTAATAATAACAATAATGATAATAATAATAATAATAATAATAATAATAATAATAATAATAATAATAATAATAATAATAATAATAATAATAAATAATAAATAATAGTCATAATAATTCATAATAAATAAAATTTATGATAAAACAAACAAAAATAAAATATCGTAATAAAATAATGATGATAATACAGTAACTGTAATAATAATAATATTAATAATAAAGAACTATAAATACAAAATAAAAAAAAAAAGATCAAAAGTGAGAAACGATATACCGTATGTATGTTGTGTTGTCAATGGTAAGAGAAACAATTGAGACCCTACAATTGTGTGTAAATGAGGCAGAAAGTCAGATCAGCAACCTGGGACTTGGTCACAATATTCGTGATGCCATATGGCAGCAGGATCTACCATTAGACAACACATTATGCTTCCAATATCTTCCCAGGCAGTAGTACCTCCCTGTTTGGTAGCTGCCTACTACCACCACATCTACTACCACACTTTAACCACAAAACAACTATCCATAAATAACATAAAGGTTGTGATATTTTAAAATATCATTATGGAAAATACGGTAATACTGTTCATTGTTGTTTCCTCTTTGAATTATTACAATATTTGCTTTTGTGTTATTTCAGATATGTAGTGAAATGAGTCAAGTAAAGCTTGGATGTAGCAACCTAGTGTTTTATTTACCATAAAGGTTACCGTAATATTAGTTTTTCCCACATAACACTTTCATTGTGTAAATATTAGTTCAGCGGTGTTTACCGTGACGTTGTGGTAGCAGCCGTTATCTGCACTTGAGCAACACCGTAACCTGAGGTCGGGGTCATGTGCAATAAAGACATATTTCAAAATTTGGTATCAATCCGCGTCACCTTCACCACTTTTCAAAAATAGCCATGGTAGACGTTTGCTCCCAGTGCAACCTGAAACATTTTAAAGTAATAGCAGGCTACAACCAAGAAGTTCACACAACTTTGTTAGAAAGTCAAAATTATGTTTTTCTAGTGTACTGTATTTTTGTGTGTTTTGATTGGTTCTGACCTTGATTTCTGTCGGAAATTGCCTGTTTTTTTAGTTATCGCCCCCTTCTACTCACAACAAGATGAGGGATCCTGTTGGGAACTGGGGTGTTGGGTGGGGGAGAGAAACAGGCATTTTCCGACAAAAAATCTTGGCCAATTGAATGCCAAACACACCAAAAAACACTAGAAAAACAAACAAACCTAACCTAACCTGTCTCTAACCTGTCCTGACCTAGCCTGTCCATTCCTAACCTGACCTCCTAATTCTTACGGTGTTTTTACATAACCCGACTCACCATATGAGGGAATCACTGTTATTTCTTACCTTAATCCGAATTATAATCTTTAATGAGGTCGGGAGAACACCATGAGATCTAAAAAATGCTACAGCTTGTTAGTTTTCCCCCCAAAATGCACAATTAACTCCATAGGATTGAAGTGACACCCATTACAGACTTCAATGGACGGAAATGAATTTGAATTTCGAAACATGACCCAAAATCAAAATTGAATCTTATTGGGCAAAAAATACCACAAATTCTAAAAGCAGAAACTAAAATTAATTTTAATTGGTGGCAAGGAAAAAGAACACTTTTGATTGGGTGCGTGACGTGTACAGGAACGCATGCAAATGGCGATTTATGGAGGGAACATGCTGAGTGGGAGGTGAGGTAGGCGATAAAGGCATTTTTTTTTTTTTTTAGAAAAATACAGTGTATTACTGAACAACGTTCTTTGTCCAAGATGTGGGGGACATGAACAATGGTTAGATTAAATAATTCGTTTTCTTCCCCACCCAAAAAAACCAGGCCTACCGGGAGCTAGTGGTTAGGTTAGGTTGGGTTTTGTTAAGTTAGGTTTTGCTTGGTTAGGTTTTGTTTTGTTAGGTTAGGTTAGGTTGGGTTGGGTTTTCTTAGGTTAGGTTAGGTTTTGTTAGGTTAGATGATTCGTTTTCCCCCCACCCAAAAGCCCCGATTTCATAGGCTCGTCTCTCCCCCATTATTGTTGGGGGGGGGTATCTAAAAAATTAGTGATTTCCGGCTGAAATGAATATCAAAATCGTTCGAAACTTATCAAATATCAATGGAAGAAACATATTTTTAATATCCAAACAAAGACAAGTGCATAAGTAAAAATTTACCCAAATTTGACCTTCGTTTCTTGTGAAAACAGCCGTTTTGAGTGTTTTTCAATTTTCTAGAAAAATAGAAACAATTCAAAACAGTTTATTTCCGCAAGAAACGAAGGTCACATCTGGTTGAAACACCAAAATACACAAAAACAATTTATCATGTCGAAATGATCGTATGAGGGAAAGTCTAGCAATTATTCAACATTAATTCACAATAATCTCACTGTAACTAACTATTTGCCTTCTCAAACTCAAACTAAACAACTACTACACATCTTTGTACAGTATTAACTCATGACGTTTAGTTTAAATAACATAAAAATGATTCATAATGAAATTAAAATGATTTTAGTTACCTTCCTTTTGTTTGTCTGATGACGTCATCTACAACAAAGTGGCGTGTGCAGTGTTGCCAACTCGGGTCTTCAAGTGTCGCTGGGCTGGTACCTAGAAGAAGCTAAATGTCGCTAAATCTTCCATGGAAAGTCGCTAGCTATTATTCCCAAGTTTCTTGAATGGTAAAATTGTCTGTCTTTCTGCACTAAACGGCTCTTGTGCTTTCTTGTGTTTTTTAGTGCTTTTGTGTTTTTCAATGTCGCACAACTCAGCAGACAAAGTACACTTGCAAAATTTACAAAATCCTTTTTTATTATCTCCTGGCATCTCCAGAAGCCAATTTTTGTATCTGTCATCTCTGAGCCATTCCTTCCTAAATCGCTGCAAATACTGTGGCTTACCCATTTTCTATTGGGACCATGAAGGGTTCAAATTAATAAACAGCATGCAAACAAGCGGAAACTTTCCTTGATGGTTTTTGGCAAAGCGGGTGAACAGTGTCGGGGCAACTGTATGGAGTCTATGGGTCACCCATGGTGGACGCGGATGACAAGTTTGGAACCACGCAGGCTTGAGAATTAATTCTATAAGATGTTTTGCTAATATTCTTTAAAATTTAGCGTATTAATGAAATTCATATTGCATATCTGACAAAAAGATAAGTTACCCAGGTGCTACAAAGGCGAAGGTAATAGACAAATAAATGACGACACAGCAACATTAGCCATGGACGGGCTGACATCAAGTGATCAGGAAATAGACGTGTCCCTCCTTCTGTACCACGACCCGTTCAAATGTATTAAACTTTTCTTATTATTTATTGTCCCTGTAACCCCGTTGCTATATATTATGGCTCGAAATTAGGAAAACTGAGTTTTCATGGACAGTCCAAAAGTATCCAGAAAGTCGCTAGATTTCTGTGGATATCTCTAGAGTCGCAAATCGCTCTAAAATGTCGCTAGAACAAAACTAAAAGCTCTAGATCTAGCTACAAAGTCGCTAAGTTGGCAACGTGTGGCAACATTTTCCCGCGCTATTTAAACTTTATTTACAAGAAACAAACCAACAGATAGATGGATGGATGGATGGATGGGGTCTGCCCATATCGTCAACAACCAGCTTCGTCACAACTATTTTTAACTTGTTTCGTAACCACTGCTTTACCACTTTCGTCACCCCCTTCATTCCCATCATTATAAAAACGGAAATAACTGGTTCTTGGGATCTTGGGATATAAAATAATGAACAATATTAAGACAAATTATTAAAGACGAAAATATAAAATAAAAACATTGTTAATACGCCTGCAATCATCTCACTTAAATCATGTGTGAAAGATTGAAAATAAATAAAATAAAAACATTGTAAGTACGCATGCAAGCTTGGAAGAAGACTGAAATTTTGGGGGAAATTAGAAGTGGTAATATTTTTCTTCATATTCATCCCACAGCGTCCAGAGCTGGACTTGTCTGCCATGATTTGCTTTTTTTGTGCACGATTTTAGCTTGTGCTCAGACTGGATAAGCACTGGAGCAGGTTCAGATACATTAAGGAGCCAGTGCATGTCCAGTATTTGGCACAGTGCGTAACAGAGCCAGTACATGCCCACAACAGTGCGTAACAGACTATTGTTTTTTAGATTAACAAATTTATTGGCAAAGCTTGTAGTACAGTATGCCTATTCTGAGCAGGGCCGGATTCAGGAGTGGGCAAAGTGGGCAGCTGCCCAGGGGCCTCCACATAATACAATATGTTCTAATTTCCTCAATATAACTGCATATGGCTTCAAAATTCTCCAAAGAAGTGTTCAAATTTCAAATTTTTCCCGGGGGGCTTATAGCGCCCCCCCCGGAACTCCCAGATGTTTAGGCTTGCTTCACTCGCCACCCCACCCTCTTGGGTAGTTATAATGAGGGGGGCCTCCACAAAGAGGATGCCCATGGGCCTCCACAGGTCTAAATCCGGCACTGATTCTGAGTAATTCAGTCAGGTCTTGACACTGAGGGTGGTATCACTTCTCACTGCCACGCAGGACAGAGGTTCATACACAAAGAAATACATCATATTCATTAACAGTGTAGTGGATTCCTCCCCTACAAACGCTGTTTCTCGCCGACTAGCCGACCCATGATTTCACCAGCCTGCCCTCGTGTCTAGGTCAGCAACCAGCGCCGCCTTACATGACTGAGGTCAACTATTAAGCCACGCCTACCTCTGCTATATAAGACCTCACCTCGTGGTGACCTCTCTCTTACTACCTACAGCCACCAGCAAGCAACACCTCCTCCTCCGCCTGCCTGGCGGCCCTCGCTCCCGCCGGCGACCATGGCAACCCACAAGCTGGTCCTCCTCTGAGCACCCTCACCAACCAGCTCTCTCTACTCAACGCTTGTAACCATGCTGCCTTCCCAGCACCAAGCTGCACTGTACATCCAATACAACATGTGTACAGAGAGCACATTGTGAGTTTCCTTTCTCCATCCCATCCTGAGTGTGAACAAATATCACGTACCCCACAATTCTTTTTACTCCTTTTTTTTTTTACTTTTATCCTCTTCACCAAATGATCAGCTCGTTAGCCTCTTGGGATATCGGTCACGTCTCTGTTACTCACTGTTGGCAAGTATTGGGCATGCACCGTCTCCTGACTATACCTGAACCTGCTCCAGTGTTGGTCAAGTCTGGTCTTGTGACGAAGCAGGTTGTTGACGATATGGGCAGACCCCCTCTCTGGTCCCAGCTTGTAGGAGGCATCTATCAACTGAAACTGCCTATGTAAAATTCATAAAACAATTCAGTAATAAATACTTGTGCAGGAAAGTCCCCCCTTCTAGTCTTAATGGATATCTGCATGTTTTAACACGGTGGATCATCATCTGTTTCTTCAGGATCTTTGGTCGTTTAGTGTCCGTGAGAACGCACTCTTACTGCTCGGGTCTTATTTGTCAGTGCGATCTCAATGTATGATGGTTGGTGGAACCATTTCAGGCCCGGTCTCTTTGCAGTTTAGAGTCCCACAGGGATCAGTTTTGGGAACACCTTTGTTTACAGTCTATACCAATAGTCTTGCATCTCTGCTGGATGCTCATGGTGTAGCCTACCATTTTTATGCCAATAATACACAGGTTTATGTGAAAATAATTCATGTTGAGGATATTGAGGAAATATTGAAATCCTTGATGTCTGATAGTAAGGTATAATAATAATAATAATAATAATAATAATAATAATAATAATAATAATAATAATAATAATACAGTAATAATAATACAGCACCTCACTTACGTTAATGTAAACCGGAGGGTCTCAAGAAGTGAATAAATAACATATAGAAATTGAAATGGAGTCCGCCGATCCCCAAACTCCGCGAAGTGAATAACATAACATATAGGATTAATTGAAATGGAGTCCGGGCCGATCCCCAAACTCCACTTTTTGACGACACACAACTATGTTGTAGTAAAAATTTTATCTTAACTTTATGATGGTATGAAAAAACAAGTAATATAGAAGAGGTTAGGTTAGGAAAGATAAAGGTTAACATAGGAAAAATAAAGGTTAGGTTAGAAAACTAAAAATTAGGTGTAACACTCACGGTAGTAGAAGAGATGGGTCGGCATACGGGGATGGAGGCTGGTTCCGAGGCAGAGGGCAGATTACTGGCCCTCAGGTGAATCACCATTACTAGGTGAATCACCATCACTGTCACTTACAGTTGTCAGGGCTTCCCTGACAAATCCCTCAAAGTCATCTTCACTGCCACTATCACTGGCTTGGGCTGGTTGTGGTGGGTTGCAGGCGAAGAAATCTGTTATGCTTTGCTGACGGCTGGCGTTGATGTTGTCGTGATACACCTTGATGTACGGCTCCATAGCCTGCACCAGCCGGGTATGGAAGACTTCATAGCGGTCATCGTCATTGTCGCGGGAAAGGAAGGACTTCATCTTCTCTGCACACTCCATGGCACCCTTAATATCACTATGACTTAAATTGTGTTCTTCGGAGAATGACGCACCTTCTTCCTCCTCTTCACTGACGTGTTCTTCTTCCAACATCTCGTCGGCAGTCACTTCAGGATCTCTGATCACCTCCAGGATGTCGTCGTTGGTGGTCTCGGAGAAGCCTGGAACTGTAACAGTCTGCGCAGCTTCTCTGGCAAGGTCCACTGCTACTGCAACATTCTGAACCTCACCAGTCACAGATTGACTCCTCCTCTCACCTGGTATTCCATGCAACACATGTCTCCATGCGTGACGAATTGTAGCAATAGACAGCTGATCCCATGACTCCACCAAGAAGTCCACAGCTTTCTTGATGTTAAATACTCTCCAGAATTGTTTGAAGAGTATTTTTTGCTGTTCTAACTGTTGATCCTCATCTTCTTCGCTCTTGCTATCGGTGGTGGTGTCACTCAGGTTACGCAACTCTTCCCTGGTGTTGGTGTAGTCGTTCAGGAGCTGGAATTTTTTTGTTGAGAATGCAGCTTTCACATTGCAAATCAACTCCTGGTCCATGGGCTGGATTAAAGACGTAGTGTTGGGAGGAAGGAAGACCACTTTTACGTTGGGGTGACGATCTAACAGTAGGGGCGAGTGTCCTGGTGCGTTGTCCAGCAGCAACAAAATATTAAATGGGACATTCTGTCGCTCACAGAATTTCTTTACATCGGGAACAAAACAGTCATCAAACCAGGAGAGGGACAGTGTAGAGAACATCCATGCCTTACGTGCGGTCAGCCAGTGGACATTTAGCTTGGTCATGTCCATGCTCTTGTAGGCGTGCGGCTTGCGGCTGTGTGGATCACCGATAACTTGAGCTTACAGGTACCGGAGGCATTGGTGGTAAACAGGACGGTGATGCGTTCCTTCTGCATTTTCCGGCCCCGAATCCTGCTGGCATTCTTCACAACGAAGGACTTGGAAGGTAGCTTTTTCCAGAAAAGACCAGATTCGTCCATGTTAAACACCTGGTCGTCACTGTACTGTCCTTCCTCCATAATCTCACGTAAAAACGGAGGAAATTCCCGAGCCGCAGCACGATCAGCACTCGCTTCTTCACCACCAATGTTTATATTGGTGATCTTGTTCCGGATCTTAAACCTCTGTAACCACCCAGAGGAAGCATTAAAGGGTTTGGGCTCTGAAGTTCCCATCTTTCGTGCCACTGCCATGTACAGTTCACGTGCGTAGTCCTTAACAGAGCGCGTGTCGACCGCCATGTTCCGTCGCGCCTGACGCACCAAGTACCTCACAAGTAATTTTTCTGTCTTGAGAAGCACCTGGTTGTGAAATACTTGATCATAGAAGCACCTGTAGACTTTGTGATCTTCATGTGCTCCTTTATCTTGGCCGAATCCTTCTTTATAGTCTGGATCGTAGATTCGTTCACGCCATGCTGGCTCGCCAAATCAACCTGCCTTGTTCCTTTCTCCAACTCTTGGATGATGCTACTGTATACTTCACCTCGTAGCTTAAGGAACGTCGTGTCTTCTTTGGTTTAGTGCCGCTGGGTCCAGGTAAGGAAAGGTTTCTCTCTGGGGGTGGTGGTCCGGCGGAAGCCATTTTACGGAACAATGGATGCGCTTTACACGGAATGGCCTTGAGGGATGAAACTGCCGCGGCTAGGTCAAGCGTCGTCTTTCCTCCCTCCCTCCCTCCCCCGGGTGGACACGTCATAATACTTTAAGCCAATTACAGCTAGCAGCAGAGGGGATAGGGATGCATGGCCAATCACAGGTCTGATACGTCATATGACGTCAGTGATAACGCAACAAAGACACACACTGCACAACCTTACCGCGCCGCTTGCCCAAGCGGAGGGAGGAGGAGGGAGAGGCAGGCAGGCAGGCGGGCGGGTGGCGGGTGGGGCGAATCTAAAAATAGCGTCGCGCCGGACACTCTCTGCGTAATGGGGTTCACGTACCGCGTAATGTGAGCACGTGAGGTTCTGGCAAGGCACCGCGTTAACGTGGAAACGCGGAATGCGGGACCGCGTAAAGTGAGGGTTAACTGTAATAATAATAATAAACGGTTTATTGAAAGAGCATAGCAGCCGGAACACTGAAAATATTTAATTATATAATTGGGGAATGGGTCTCTTGATTTACAAATGATAAACAGGTAACATTAGTGATAGTAAGGAGAAAACTTAAGCTGAATGACGGCAAAACTGAAATTATCGGCATCCGAGGAAATAGGTGGGTGACAGCAGAGATGATTTTGGCTCTTTTAAACTTTAGGGGGTGTACAACTCAGTCCTGTTAATTGTTTTTAATCTTTGCATGAGCTTTGACTCAAAACTGAATTTTAAAGAGTGTACAGTATAAATTTAGTGGTTAAAAGTTGCAACTTTCATATTCAAAATTTGGTTTGCTGTGGAACAGTTTTTGGATAGACAGTGTCTTCTGACACTATTACTTTCACTTATTTTGTCTCAGCTTGACTATTGTAACTGTTTACGGGTCTGCCTACCTAATGATGTACTGAAGAAAGTTCAAACAAGTGTTGAACAAGGTTGCCAGGCTTATTTTTGTTCCCCCTCCGAGGACTTCCACTGCCCTGCTTAATCGATTTACATTGGCTTCCAATTAAAGCTAGGATAGAGTTCAAACTCTGTCTAATGACTTTTAATACACTAAAGTTTGGTTAACCTAAGTATTTGGCCAACTAACTAATTCCACTGATCACACATTCTGAAATGGTTTTTCATAATAGTAATGATCCTTCATGCCTTGAGGAGCCTAGAGCAGTAGTGGGAATGTTCTTTTCCTATACAGCAGCCAGATTGTATAATGGGTTGCCTGCAGCTGACTTCTGTGGAGGCCTTTAAGAAACAACTTATGATTTTTTTTTTTACAGCTTCGATCCTAAACAGGGTACTGTACTGTACAGTGATGGAGAATTACAGGATTTAGGAGGCAATAAAACTTAAGGGGACAGTATATGAATAATCGAAGCCAAACTGTCACTTTTTGTGATCTTTGATTGTAGTACAGTACAGCACTGTACAGTACTGTATTGTATTTCTTCTAATTCTCAAGTCTTTGACTTTGTAGTGTTTTAAGCACTAGTGCATTCTTCAGAAGAACTGGCACTTTTGAGAAATAAAAGACTAGCTATTATTATTACTGGAATGGAGAAAGTTTTCCTTGAAATTGCTCAGTAAAATTGGGATAATTTTGAAAGAGTTAAAACATATAGATATACCTGTATGTAGTGAATTCTGAATGCCATTTCCAACTCCCTCCATAAAGAACTTGGATGTAGTGTGACATGCATAACGTACCTCATTATGAAGATTCTTATCCAAGGACAGTCAAGATACAGACACACAACATTTAAGCTTCTTCTGAAGTGTGTAAGCCAGCAATATATATCACAACACTGATACAGTGGTCCCTCGGTTAACGAGCACAATCTGTTCTATAAGGTTGCTCGTTAACCGAAAAACTCATTAACCGAAACCATTGTTTCAATGGGTTTTTGGGTAATTGGTTCCAGCTCACCGAAAATTGCCTAAATTCAACAAAAAAGTAGAAAAGTTCACTTACTTTGAGGTGTGTATGTAGAAAGCTCCTGGATGATGATGATGATGGGAATTAGAATGGGGGTGGAGGAGAAGGGAGAAGAGAAGGCATTGGGGTGGAAGAGAAGTCACCCCATGGCGCCATTTCACCCATAAAATTTTAGTTCTCTTGGTGTAATTCAAGATTATTTTCTTTAAATCAACACTGCACTGCATTATATATTGTCAATATGTAAAATAAATTTCAAAATGACCAATAATTTGCTTGCAAACACAGAAAAAAAGCATTTAGCTGAAGAGAGTCTCAAGCAAGATGTTACCTCCACTGAAAAGACACAAAGACTGACGCCTGTTTGGTGTGTTGAGAGGCTGGATGGCGCGCATAAAACTAGTTTCATTACCTTCAATTATGTTCAATAATTGTTAAAATGACTAAAAAATTTAATATTAAACTTTTAAAATTGAGTAGTATTAACTTCTTGATATTTGCTAAAATGGTAAGGAATTTAAGCCCTAGAACCGATTACTGTATTGGCGGAATAATACTACAGCTGGTGGACCGCCAAATGCAAGCGAAAACATGTTCAGGTCAGCTCATAAGAAACTCGGTAATCGAGGGATTGCTCGTTAACCGAAATCTCGTTAACCGAGGCGCTCGTTAACCGAGGGACCACTGTATCTTAACTTGTTCATGCACGACACCAGACTTTGAAGAAGCCAGTGATAGATAATTCATCTTTAATTTATTTTCTGATTTCAATATTTGTGCTACAGATACAATGTACAGTTGTTTGCACCACTCATGTCTGTAATGTACTGTACTGCACAAACCTAGACTAATTTGTCAATTTTAAACTTAACAAGCAAGAAATAATGGAAATTATGTTTATTGAAAAATAGTCACTCAATTTGATTAAGTACATGTGGTGTGATTCAAAGCTTTCCACCTCTCATCCTCCCCCCCAGTTTACAGTCAATATATTTCCAAGCACCAAGCCGCGGACAAAACTTATGTCAAAAATATTAAATCAGGATAATGAGAAGACTCTTGCATTTCTGGATTGTTCTCATCTAGATGCAGAAGTTTGTCTTGCTTCGGTGTTTTGACATTGACAATGTTCCACCGTAAGATTATCTGTTGTAAGAACTCATTTATTATTAAACATAAGAGCATAATGTACTGCACATCCTGCCTCTCTCAATAACACCTTTCCTCACAGACCTGTTACGATTTATATTTCATGTTAGATTTTACGCTCAAGATCGGGTACGTTAAGCAGGGCCGGATCCCGACCTCAAATCTGACTGATGCAATCTTTCAATTTTTGTAATTGCTGCTAGGCCCAGATTTTAAAAAGTGTATACAATTTATACACCTCATTCTGCAATGTCATACTTTTAATCAATAATTAACTAATATTTACTCCAATAAATGTATGTTTAGCCACATATTTCAACCTTTATTTTTTCATAAAATAAAATGAAGTAAGACTGTTTAAACAGTACCTATAGTTTTACTTACACAATACTCTTTATAAAATATAGCTTTGTACAGTAATTACATGCCACTAAGACAATTTCTTCCCATTTAGACGATTCCCAGATTTTTATAAAATTATGGCTTTGGCTTCAATTGGCTTCATTCCCATGCCTGACTAGCACACTTGCAATCCATATGCCATACCAAAAGCAGACCTGTGGCCAGGTGGACTGAACCCGCTGATCCCAATTTATAATTTAGTCTGAATTAGGGAAATCAGATACCCTCCCATTGGATGGGTGTTAAAAGTTGGCTACAACTGTCCTGGAAGCCTCAATATGGATGAAGCTATACAGGTACTGTGTGCATGGTACACAAGTAGTGACTCATTACCCTCCAAACAAGTGGCAGCCTTAACTTCTAAATTTTCCTTTTTGAAGATAACAGTTTCAGTAGGAAGATTTGAATAATAATGGCAGCTTAAATAATAATCCATTACTTAAGCTCTCATAGTTTAGGTATTCTTTGGGGAATATCCTTTAGTTGTCTAGTCTGAACTCAAGTCTTAAATGGAATTTTTAAAGTCTATCCACTAATAATGCCTGAGGAAGGAATGAAAGACTTGGTTCTTCTCCATCTTCCCAAGAATACAACAACACAGTAACTTGGGTTAAGGAAAAAAATAATGATTGGAGTACTGAGGGCTTAACCTCTGAATTGAGATCTCCAGTTATGGTTGAAATGACTAGCTGGTCATTACCTGTATCCTATTAAGAAGAATTATCATGCTCTCTTAAGTCAAGAATCATCCATTCCATCTCAGTTAAAATATGGTATATGTAGTCTCAATATATCTTTGGGATATACTGCATACACTGTTAGGTGCTTGTGTTACCGAGTCAGACACCTTGCCAAGAACTGGGCGAAAACAGACCCCACTGACTCAAAAGCGTCATTCATTTTGTGTCTAATGGTGTTACAGACCTTACTACTGTAATAAATTCACCATCACCTTTTATTCCTTATCATGTTTACCATATTGCTCCTTCACTACTATTGAGGCATGTACATTATTACTATAGGAGAGTAAAAACAATGTTTGCATGTACAATATATATATTGTACGTACAATGAACACAAACAATCACCAGAACCATACATATAGTAGTATAAACTTAAATTATATTCTAAGCTTATCTTTCATACGCATTAGACAACTTGTTGTCGCGGTCTGTGCTATATCTTAGTACGTACTACACAAGTACTGTATCAAATTTATTACTTTTAATTACAATACAAGACAAGGGTGTGAGGGCATTCTAGTCGAAGTGACGTTAAATGAAGGAAAACTATTACAGCAGGCCCTAAAAATTCGCAGGAGTTAGGTTCTCAAAATGGCCGCAAATCGCCAAATCCGCGAATAACATTTGCTGACCAGGAAGGGGGGGGGGGTACATTTTTACTTGTGTACAAAGAAATGTACATTCCCTTTATGTGTTTGCCCTTAGGACAATTATTTCTTTTACCTGTAGTGTGTGTGTGTGTGCTTTGTTATAACTTTGATAACAAAGCACAGAGTTTCTGATTATTTGTGAGAGGATTTTCCCATTATTATTTATTTGTATGTGTTTTTTGTGTGTGTGTCTACACACACACACACACACACACATATACAATACTGGTAAAAGAAATTACTATCTCTAGAACGAATGGCGCCCTGTCCCGGCCGCAAAAATGCCAGCAACTTTAAAACTACCCTTAGACATTCTTGGGTACATCCAGGGTGTCATCTGCAAATAATCGAGATCCGAGAATTTTAAAGGCATGCTGTATTCTTGAAAAAAAAATTAGATGTGATCAAGTGGTATGAACCCTCATCTCCTCCACCACTTGTCTCAAACACCATCTTTTCTTCTTGTGGTAGAGTATTAAAACATTCTTTTAAGTTTATTTACAATTCTTCTGGATATTATTATTATTATTATTATTATATATATTTTTTTTAGGGTTTTATCATTGAAAGCTGCTAACCAAGTCACACCCCACTATGTATTACTGTATTTCACCATGTTTGTTCTTCACTCTCCTTCACAGCTGTTTTCTATTGCACAGCAACATACTGTAACAAGCATTTTTACCTGTTTTCATGGTATTAATAATTAATATTATTAAACTAAAACACAGTTATTATAAAACAACACAAAAATTAACAATAATTCTATGAAAGTGGAAGTGGGACCCAAGTCAGTCACGTTGATGTACTCGTACCTACTGCCCTCTAACCCATTAATTCCCATTGAATCAATGGTTACTACAATGCATTTTTTCTATAACGTTGTGTTTTCAGGAACACAACTACCACATTATAGGAAAACTGACTTATACTAATCTCCTTTCCCTCGAAGAGAAGGTCCATCTGCAACTGAGCTGGCTTCAGCACCCCCAATGGCACTGATCATGTCATCCAAGTAACAGACACAATCCAAGGATATATCCCCTAACTTGAGCTTCTCCAGTCTTGCTAAGGACACATAGTCATCTGTGTATACAGGACATTTAAAGTCAGTAGCATCTTGCACCATTTCATCTCTTGTGCACAGTAGCCACCTTCCACACTCACTGAAAACTATTGAGTTGCTGCCAACACCTTAAGCCTTTATGTTAAATCCTACCTTCAGTCAAGTTGCAATGCCATTGTTAAATTACACTTTTGATTAATGATAAAACAAAAACAAAACTTAAACATTTGCTTAGGAAAATTTACTCATGCTTTGTAATTGTTGAAAGTTGGTAAATAATCTTTGTCTTGTGGTGTGTACTCCAATATAACAGTCTGTCCATTATAGAGATGCTGCTTCTCAAGGAGTGATTTCAGTGTTTGGTCCATGGAGCCAAGACGATTTCCATCACTTGCATGAAAGAACATCAGTTTGTCTGCACCCAAAATATTGTTACGGTTTGTGATCTGAAAGAATAAATATTGTACTCGGTATGTATCTATCTGGGTGAAAGTTGTAATCAGGAGCAACTTACTAGCTATGGATGGACAGGTTTGTTCATACACACAGTACTGTACAGTACTGTATCTCTCAAAGTTTGTAAGTACTAAAGCAACAGCGAAGAATGACAAAAATGATTCAGGGACTTAGAAACCTTCCATATCAGGATAGGTTAAAGAAACTTAACTTGCATTCCCTAGAAAGACGAAGAGTGCGGGGAGATATGATAGAAGTATTTAAGTGGGTGAAAGGAATCAATAAAGTTCTTATAATATCCGAGCAGGATAGGACTCGGAGCAACGGATTCAAGTTGGATAAGTTTAGGTTTAGGAGGGAGATAGGAAGAAACTGGTTCACAAATAGGGTGGTGGACGAGTGGAACAAGCTTAGCAACTTTGTAGTAAGTGCGGGAACTCTGGAAAGTTTCAAAAGGAGGCTGGATAGATTCATGGATGATAGAGAGTGGTAGTAACTCTCGACAGGAGCTGCCATGCACAGACCAACCGGCCTATTGCAGACTCCTTATTTTCTTATGTTCTTCTTCTTCTTCTATTTCTTAACAGCTGTATAATATAAGTAAAGCAGCAGCTGTATAATATAAGTAAAGCAGCAGCTGTATAATATAAGTAAAGCAGCAGCTGTATAATATAAGTAAAGCAGCAGCTGTATAATATAAGTAAAGCAGCAGCTGTATAATATAAGTAAAGCAGCAGCTGTAATATAAGTAAAGCAGCAGCTGTATAATATAAGTAAAGCAGCAGCTGTATAATATAAGTAAAGCAGCAGCTGTATAATATAAGTAGCAGCAGCTGTATAATATAAGTAAAGCAGCAGCTGTATAATATAAGTAAAGCAGCAGCTGTATAATATAAGTAAAGCAGCAGCTGTATAATATAAGTAAAGCAGCAGCTGTATAATATAAGTAAAGCAGCAGCTGTATAATATAAGTAAAGCAGCAGCTGTATAATATAAGTAAAGCAGCAGCTGTATAATATAAGTAAAGCAGCAGCTGTATAATATAAGTAAAGCAGCAGCTGTATAATATAAGTAAAGCAACAGCTGTATAGCACTGAGTCTGATATTAATGTAAAATAGTGACATGTAAACTTGGTGTGTTGAAATAAACTCAGGTGGTTGGCTTATGTGTCATAAATATTAGCACAGCAAGGAAATCAACCATTGGCAGAGCCTCATCATAATAAATATACGTACAGTGAAAAAACACCGAGCATTGGATCACTTGAGTAACGAAACGTTTAAATAACTCCATGAAATTTAAAACAAATTATCTAAAAACTTGAAGAAAAAAAATCTAATATTTTACAGAAGAAAAGAGGAATTATAAATTCTTTTACAATAATCACATGGACTCATTTAATGTTTCCATAGTACAGATTCCACAAACTCATTCAATGATAAAATTCAATCAAGGCAAAAATTAATTGATAAGAGAGATGCTGCAGACTTATTTTTGGGGATATAAAAAATGAGTGTAAAATGTGAACCAGATGGTAAAGTGTGTCGCTCAAACAGATAAAGGACAACTGATAGGGTGGAGACAAATGTGTTTCACAAAAGAGAAGATACAGATGATGAGAGGTAGAGTACTCAAACATTTTGTGTACTGTACTGTACTATATTGTACTGCACTGCATATGGATGATAAAGAAGGTAAGGATGATCTGGTGGCAATAGATGAGAATACCAAGATAAATGAAAAAATATCTGCTATTTATGGATGGGTATAAATACTGTATTGTGCAGTGTATCAATCAAACCTTTGCAATGGTAGCAGCAGCATCAATCGCTCTCCCAACTGTCCACTGATGAGAAAAAAATAGTGGTTGTGCCACAGTTTTACACTCCATTGGGAAGAGAACCATAAGATAAAGCCTCTCCTCCCGTGGCAAGCTCTCATCCCCAGATGACTTCTGCTTCAACTTCATCAACTGCACCTGCAGAATTAAAAAAAACAATTGTGTGCTTTATTAGTTATGACAATATAAAGTTGTCCTCAATTAAAATTGGTTCTAAAGATCATTATCAACCCATAAATGATGGCTGGCTCCTTAACTAAATTCTCTTCCAAGACAGGGATACATACTGTATATGTGCTTTTTTAAAAAAAAATTAAAATGAAAACAATTTCTCAAGAAAAGGACAAGATTTGCTCACTGGTGTATTAAGGTTTGCTCTACCCAATTGAGAGGTGTGTGTCTAGGCAGGAAAGGTGACCAAGTGATCCCACACGCCATAGCTTTGTTTTTATCATCGATTCATCATTATATTCTCGTTTGATTGGCCTCTTATGGCATATAATTATTCTTAAGTAATACATCATCTTCAATAGCAGAATAAAAACACAATATTGTACAATATACTGTATATGTAATCTGACCTTAAACAAAAGTATAGGGAGTACTGTACTGTAACCAGAATGTGGCAACTCACCCTCCTCCCATATCTTACTTAATCTGATAATGGAAAGGATTACTGTACTGTACTGTGTTCAATTACTTAAAAGTACTGTACAGTACAGTTCAGTTTATGAAAATTTTGTTTTAGTATTCAAGACACAGGCCAGTAAGTTATCTATTGAAATTGCTGTGATTATGGACCACTAACCCTTCAATATAGTTAATTAATAATTGTCTATAGTGTACTGTACTGTACTATACTGCACTGTACTATACTGTACTGCACTATATTACAATGTACTGTACTGTACTATATGGTACTACACTGTACTATACTGTTCTGCACTATATTGCACTGTACTATACTATACTGTACTACACTGTATTGTACTATACTGTACTGCACTATACTGCACTGTACTATACTGCACTGTACTATACTGAACTGTACTACACTATACTGAACTGTACTATACTGAACTGTACTATACTGTACTACACTATACTGTACTGTACTGCACTATACAGTACTACACTGTACTGCACTATACTGTACTGTTCTGCACTGCACTATATTGCACTGTGCTGTACTATACTGTACTACATTATACTGCACTGTACTATACAGTACTACACTGTACTGTACTATACTGTACTGCACTATACTGCACTGTACTCAATATACTGCACTGTACTGTACTGCACTGTACTATACTGTAATGCACTGTACTATACTGTAATGCACTGTACTATACTGTAATGCACTATACTGGAATGCACTGTACTATACTGGAATGCACTGTACTATACTGTAATGCACTATACTGGAATGCACTGTACTATACTGTAATGCACTGTACTATACTGGAATGCACTGTACTATACTGTAATGCACTGTACTATACTGTAATGCACTGTACTATACTGGAATGCACTGTACTATACTGTAATGCACTGTACTATACTGTAATGCATTGTACTATACTGGAATGCACTGTACTATACTGTAATGCACTGTACTATACTGTAGATTCACTTTAATAGTGAATTGTAGATATTGACACCACACAACTGATGTACACCCACTAATCATTACTCGTGTCATATTGTATCACGCCATAAGGGTGCCCAATAATTTTTTAGTGGGTATACAGTAAACACTGTGTACAGTATATAATTTTTATTTATTTATTTATTTGGGTTTTTTCACGGGGATCAGCCCACCCGGGTACAGGTCACTGACCCACATCTGGGCCTGGGGGGTAATAATAAAAATAATAATAATAATAATAATAATAATAATAATAATAATAATAATAATAATAATAATATTAATAACAACAATAATAATAATAACAATAATAATAATAACAATAATAATAATAATAATAATAATAATAATAATAATAATAATAACGAAATAAAAAATGAAAAAAAAAGATCAAAAGTGAGAAACAATATATGTACAGTGGTCCCTTGGTTAACGAGATTTCAGATAACGAGTTACCTTCCATAAGATTCTTAACTTCGGTTAACGAGCAATCCCTCGATTAACGAGTTTCTTACGAGCCGACCTGAACATGTTTTCGCTTGCATTTGGCAGTCCACCAGCTGTAGCATTAGTCCGCCAATACAATAATCGGTTCTAGGGCTTAAATTCCTTACCATTTTAGCAAATATCAAGAAGTTTATACTATTCAATAATTTTAAAAGTTTAATATTATATTTTTTAGTAATTTTAACAATTATTGAACAAAATTGAAGGTAATGAAACTAGTTTTATGCGCGCCATCCAGCCTCTCAACACACCAAACAGGCGTCAGTCTTTGTGTCTTTTCAGTGGAGGTAACATCTTGCTTGAGACTCTCTTCAACTAAACTCTTTTTTTGTGTGTTTGCAAGCAAATTATTGGTCATTTTGAAATTTATTTTACATATTGACAATATATAATGCAGTGCAGTGTTGATTTAAAGAAAATAATCTTGAATTACACCAAGAGAACTAAAATTTTATGGGTGAAATGGCGCCATGGGGTGACTTCTCTTCCACCCCAATGCCTTCTCTTCTCCCTTCTCCTCCACCCCCATTCTAATTCCCATCATCATCATCATCCAGGAGCCTTCTACATACACACCACAAAGTAAGTGTAATTTTCTACCTTTTTTGTTGAATTTAGGCAATTTTCGGTGAGCTGGAACCAATTACCCAAACACCCATTGAAACAATGGTTTCGGTTAACGAGTTTTTCGGTTAACGAGCAACCTTCTAGAACAGATTGTGCTCGTTAACCGTGGGACCACTGTACAGTATGTTGTGTTGTCAATACTAAGAGAAACAACTGAGACCCTGCAATTGTGTGTAAATGAGGCAGAAAGTCAGATCAGCAACCTGAGACTTGGTCACAACTTTTGTGATGCCAAATGGCAGCAGGGTCTACCATTAGACAATAATTTATGCTTCCAATATCTAAAAATACTGTAGTCCTGTATCTATTCTTTGTTTTGAGGCAAATTTATTAGCTCAAACTGCATAATAATGTGGGTTTACTGTACATTACAGCACACAACCTCCTACAAGAAGTCATCATGGGGTGATATACTGTACCGCAAATAAGGAAATAAAGTGAGCAATGATTTTTGCAACTAAAAAGTAATGTTAAATAAGGGAAAATTAAATTGGAACACACACACTTCATTAGTGCTGTGCTGCATAATGTAAGATCAAAATTGTACTGTACCTTAGCTGACAGCTTGTCAGACTTTCTGCCTTGTCCTTTCTTAGCAGGTGTTGCGTCTAGACGGTCGGTAATTTGCTGAATTTTAACAGCTGCTTCAGCCATCGCATTTTCTGGAGGCTTGTAAGCTGGACATACATGATCAACCTAGGAAAAAATAGATACCATTAAGTATCTTCCAATATTACAAACACTATTATTAGTTTTATGCCAGAGTTGTTCCATGCATGCAGGCAGGATAAACCCCAGTCAAGCACAGCACACCTCCTACACTCATTCACACATAGGAATGTTATGATAGAACCTGTACTGAGAGGGCAGAGTTGGGTTTATTTGTAGCAAGAACACAAAAAGTCAAACAATTCTTAACTGCTGCAGACATTTTATATCTCACATGAAAGTATAATATTTTTATACAGTCCAATAGGGAAATTACATATCCAAATCATAGGTAAGTATTCTGTTATTTATGTACATAACTGTAGTCATTGCCTTGCCGCTTAAACACTTTCCTTTAGCATGCAGATACAGTAGAAGTATAAGGAGAACAGTACATACATCACTGCTGGTTTATTTACAGTTCTACCTGCCTTTTACGGCGGAATGCTGAACAATTCAGTTTTGCGAGATTAATCATTAAGTACATAATAAAGTTTCTGTTGTGCAATTTTCATGGGACTATAAACACAAATATCAGTGTTTTTAATACTCCAGCTGTGTCCTATTAGTCCACAATTAATCAAACTTCTGCAAAATCACCTGCTGTCATTGGTCATCAAAGATGTACACAAGTGCCTTATAATATGTGAGTAACTCTGCATGTCTGTATAGACTCGCCTCAATAGGTATCTTTACGTAGAAGTCCGATGAATTTTAAAATAAACACGGCGACTCTTGTTGTCACGGCGACTCGTTGTCAAGGCGACTCTAGTTGTCACGGCGACTCTTATTGTCAAGGCGACTCTAGTTGTCACGGCGACTCTTGTTGTCAAGGCGACTCTTGTTGTCACGGCGACTCTTGTTGTCAAGGTAAGGTTGTCAAAACCCTTTGTCCATTGTGTCATACAGGACAAGAAAAATTTTAATAATAATACTACAAAAAACTTATACCTTCCCATTGTGGGGAGTTTCATGAGGTAAGAAAGTCTTTACCTTGTACAGAAAAATGTCCTCAAGTTGTGTAACCACCATCCAGTACAGTACTGCAAATTCAGCATATAATTGACTCGGTTTCTGACATCGCAGGTCTGCCCATGTCAACACAACTACAAAAATGAAAATGATTTTCTGGCACATATAAATAACTAAAACACAGATATTTTTAGTGGTTCCAGGACACCTGAATAAACCAAAAATTATTTTTATGGATTTCTGGCATCCTTTGCTATCATTTTGTCAATTCTCCCTTCACTTTTTCTACAGCAGCTGATGCAGCCTCCACAGTGAGAGTTACACTCTGTAGCTCAGCACATTTGATGATGCTGTGATGACAGCCTAGAATTGCTGTCACTGGCTGGCTTGCCATCTCTCTTGAGCAACTGAGCTTGAATTTCCATTGCCCCAGCCTGAATCATTAGACCAATGAGTGCAGCTGTATGACATTCAATGCTCACTGTCCAAATCTTCAAAGCTTGGTAGCGTAGAGTGGTGGCCACCAATGTTAGATGGTCTTGGATATGGATGTCTGTGTATACAGTATTGCATGACTCTTCTCAGCCTTCAGTCTGATATATGCATCAAATTGTGTTCTCATTTACCCCGTTTCAGTGTGCCATAACTGATGCTTTTCATTGTCAAGAGTATCCAAAATTTCAACTGTCTCTTCTAAATTAAAAATGTCTCTCTTGTTTGTTCACTCGTACTGGAAGGAGAAGCTGCTAGACCCGTTGGTAAGTGGTGTACTGTACAGTATGTGGTTAACTTGAGAGAGTTAGAGGAAGTGTCCTTGAGCACTGGCTGAGTGACTGTAGTAGTTGTGTCAGCGAGGCAGTTGAATTAAAACACTTGCAGCCAGGTCTTTCTCATAAAATGTAAAAAAAAATTGTAATATATAGCCTTTAAATAAAAATTCACAAAATAACCCGAGGCTACTGTAACTAGATAACAACCAAAATTCCTAAAATTTTAAGCCATGCACCCAACATAAGGCTTTACATTAACACTGTATCAACCTTACCTGATGTCTGTGGGTGAGGCAAAAGTTATTGGAACAGCCGGTACAAATCACTGGTGCTAGTTCGCCATTATTACAACCTGGATGACTGCAAGGGTACCTGTAGTTAACATCCTCTGACACCTATAATGGCACATAGATAAGATACAGGTCAATAAAACTCAAGAAAGTACTGTACTGTTGGAAGAAAGTTATGAAACTGGCATTACTCTTACAGTAAAAGTAAGTAGGATGAATACACAGTACTGTACTGTATATCATAATGTTATGCAGTACACCTGCACTTTCTACTTCAACAAATTATAATACCTGGCAGTACAGTAACACGAACTAGACAGGTAAAGAATGGCTTAATTTATTAATTATGCCTTCCTATTATAAACAAGTCACTGGAAAGAAATATTAAGAAAACAATCATCACTCAAGGTAGGTAGAAAACAATAAGTTGCAGCATCAAATAAGGCAGTGAACTCACTACTTCAACCAATAAAGTGATCCCTCGGTTAATGAGATTTCGGTTAACGATTTGCCTTCCATGAGATTCTTAACTTCGGTTAACAAGCAGTCCCTCGATTAACGAGTTTTTTACGAGCCGACTTCAACATGTTTTCGCTTGCATTTGGCGGTCCACCAGCTGTAGTATTAGTCCGCCAATACAGTAATCGGTTTTAGGGCTTACATGCATGTAAGATTGTTATCATTATTGTGATAACCAACGACATCACAATGTTAACATCATCTCTTCCTAATCCTCCTTCCCCCTCATACACGGTGCACCATCTATTGCTTCAAAAAGGGGCTTCCTTCAGGTGCTTCGTTGTTCGAACTTCAGTTGTATCAGCTTCACATTGTGGGTGGCAGCAGGACAGGACTTTTGTACATGACTGCACCACATCATAAATACAGTAAATAGAGAGCCTGTTACAATACAGTATAGTCTCGGTTTAAACGGATTTTCCTTATGCGGTTGGTCATTTACGCGGCACCTGTCCAGACGCGACAATTATTAGTTACGTGGTACATTCCTGAATTTACGCAGGAAGCGGCGCGAACAAGCTGCGCGGTAGGTCGCTCTTACGTCACCGCTGACGTCAGTTGACGTTTTGGACTGTGATTGGGCCACGCATCCTTACCACCCACGCATCCCCTCCGCTGCGAGCTGTGGTTGGTCTAATTTAACTTGGCGTGCCCTGCCACCAGAGGGAATAAGTCGCTGACCTTAGAAGCGTCAGTCCCTTTGTCCTGCGTTTCCATGTATACAGTGCTCCCTTGTGCCAGCTAATCTGCTCAACAATGGCTTCCGCTGGACCCCTACCACCCCCGAGAAACCTTGAACTACCTGGCCCAAGCCACTCAAAGCTCAAGAAGGTACGACACGCCTTAAGCTATGAAGTGAAATACAAAATCATCCAGGAGTTAGAGAAAGGCACAAGACAGGTGGATCTGGCCCGACAATATGGAGTTAATGAATCGACGATCTGCACCATCAAGAATGATGCCGGCAAGATCAAAGAACACATGAGCATCACAAAGTCTGCAGGTGCGTCGATGGTGAAATATTGCCACAATAAGGTGCTGCTCAAGACTGAAGGTTTATTGGTCAGGTACTTGATTCGTCAGTCAAGAAGGAACATGGCGGTCGACACGCAGACAGTGCAGAACTACGCGAGAGAACTGTATCTATCAATTGCTAGAAAAATCGGAGTTGCAGAGCCCAAACCCTTCACTGCTTCCGCTGGGTGGCTGCAAGGTTTCAAACGTCAAAATAAGATCACGAATGTTGAAATTGTTGGTGAAGGAGCAAGTGCTGACCGGGCTGCCGCTATGAATTTTCCCCCATTCTTACGAGAAATTATGGAGGAAGGACAGTACATCGACGACCAAGTGTTCAACATGGATAAATCTGGGTTGTTTTGGAAGAAATTACCATCCAAGACCTTCGTAGTCAAGTCTGCGAGCAAGTGTCGGGGCCGGAAGTTGCAGAAGGAGCGCATCACCGTCCTGTTCACCACCAATGCCTCCGGCACTTGAAAGCTGAAGTTGTCTGTGATCCACAAAGCCCGCAAGCCGCATGCCTACAAAAATATGGGCATGAGCAAGTTAAATGTCCATTGGCTAACCTCAGGGAAGGCGTGGATGTTCACTGGTCTGTCCCTCTCCTGGTTTGACAACGGTTTCCTTCCTGATGTGAAGAAATTCTGCGAGCAACATAATGTTCCATTCAACATTTTGTTGCTCCTTGACAACGCACCAGGACACTCGCCCCTATTGCTGGATCGTTACCCCAATGCAAAAGTGATCCTCCTTCCCCCTAACACTACTTCGTTAATCCAGCCCATGGATCAGGAGTTGATATGCGACGTCAAGGCTGCTTTCTCCGCAAAGAAGTTTCGGCTCCTGAACGACTTCACCAACACCAAGGATGAATTCCAGAACCTTCTGAGTGGCACCGATAGCGAGAGCGAGGATCCAGAACAAGATTTGGCGGACCATGAAGTGCGAGTCAAGCAGTTCTGGAACTGTTTAACATCAAGAAAACTGTTGATATCTTGGTGGAGGCATGGGGACAGCTGTCTGTGGCAACGATTCGTCACTCGTGCCGACATGTGTTGGAGGGTATCCCAGGTGGGAGGCAGAGTCAAGCGGTGGCTGGCGAGGCTCAGTCTGTTGCTGTGGCATTAGACATTGCAAGAGAGGCTGCACAAAGTGTTAGAGCTGCAGGCTTCTCCGAGACCACCAACGACGACATCCTGGAGGTACCTGTATATGCGGACCTCCATGGGTTTAATTGACTGAGTAAAACGAGACTATACTGTACTGTAGTTATGTTCACTCCATCTATGAGATACTGTAGCAGTATAGTACTGCATAGGATAGCAAACAAGAATTTACGGTGTACTGTGCTGTACAGGTTGACAATCCCTTATCCGAAATCCTTGGGACCAGAGGCATTTCGGATTTCGGAATTTTTTTTTTTTTTTTGCCCACCCGGGCATAGATCATTGACCCACATCAGGGCCTGGGGGGCAAAAATATAATAATAATAATAATAATAATAATAATAATAATAATAATAATAATAATAATAATAATAATAATAAATAATAGTCATAATAATTCATAATAAATAAAATTTATGATAAAACAAACAATAATAAAATAATGATGATAATAATACAGTAACTGTAATAATAATAATAATTTTAATAATAAAGAACTATAAATACAAAAATGAAAAAAAGATCAAAAGTGAGAAACGATATATGTATGTTGTGTTGTCAATGGTAAGAGAAACAATTGAGATCCTGCAATTGTGTGTAAATGAAGCAGAAAGTCAGATCAGCAACCTGGGACTTGGTCACAATTTTTGTGATGCCATATGGCAGCAGGATCTACCATTAGACAACACATTATGCTTCCAATATCTTCCCAGGCAGTAGTACCTCCCTGTTGGGTAGCTGCCTGCTGCCTCCAACATCTCATCCAGTTCCTTCAAGTCATCAGGAGTAAGTTCCTGCTCATGAGACATCACAAGCTCTTCCACATCCTCCTCCTCCACTTCGAGGCCCAATGACTGACCAATGGACACAATCTCCTTGTCCAACTCTGCTTCTTCTTCAAATCCCTCAAAATCATGAACTGCTGATGGCCACAGTGCTTTCCATGCAGAATTGAGGGATCTAATGGAGACTTCCTGCCATGATGACACAATCACTTTAACAGCCTCCAGGATGTTAAATTGTGTCTTCCAGAACTGTGCCAGTGTTAGTTCAGGATCAGTGGAAGTTGCCTGATAACACCTGAACATTTTCTTCATGTACAACTTCTTGAAGTTGCTGATCACATTCTGGTCCATTGGCTGCATGATTGATGTAGTGTTGGGAGGCAAAATCAACACTCTGACAAAGTCAAATTGAGCCTCCAAAGTGCTGGCAAGTTCAGGGTCATGACCAGGGGCATTATCCATAAGGAGAAGAGCCTTTAAAGGGAGTTTATTGGTGATTAGGTAGCTCTTCACAGAAGGGCAAAACACCTCAACAGCCCATTCATTAAAGAGCTGTCTTGTCACCCATGCCTTACGGTTGGACTTCCAATAAACTCCAAGCTTTCCTCTTACCACTTTTTATTGTTTGAACACCCTGGGGTTCTCAGAGTAGTAGACAAGCATAGGCTTCAGTCGGAAATCCCCTGAAGCATTGGCACCAAGCAATAGAGTGAGACGGTCTTTCATAGGTTTATGCCCAGGTAAAGAGGCTTCATCTCTGGTGATGAATGTTCTTTTGTGCATTTTCTTCCAAAACAGCCCAGTTTCGTCCACATTGAACACTTGCTGTAGAAGATAATTTTCTTCATCCACCAGTTTCTTAAAGTCTACTACAAACTTTGCTGCTCCTTCTTTATCTGCACTTGCAGCCTCACCATGCCTAATAACATAGAAAATGTCACTTCTTTTCTTAAATTTTTCAAACCAGCCCTTGCTGGCCAGAAAATCTCCGAACTCTGTGCCAGAAGAACCAGGTTGATCTTCCTTTAAATGTTCGTAAATCTCCCTGGCTCTTTCACAAATAAATTCTGTAGAAACTGAATCACCTTTCATTTGCTTTTCCCTGATCCAATTGAGAAGTAACCTCTCTGTTTCTGATATCAATGATCTACTTTTAAACAGTCTGGTAGATTTGACTCTCACTTTCACTTCTTTGAACTTGTCTCTCTGTGCAAGAATTGTCGACACAGTTGATGCCGATATGCCATAGTCTTTACTAAGCACATTTGTTCTAATTTTTTAACCAAAATTTTTTCGTTAACCGAAGTGAAGAATCAATTTCAATTTTTCAATTTCAATTGTTTATTCCTTGATAGAGGAAACGGGATCCCGTGAAGAATCTTATGGAAGGTAATTCGTTAACCGAGGCGTTCGTTAACCGAGGGATCACTGTATATATGTTGTGTTGTCCAAGTAAGAGAAACAATTGAGACCTTACAATTGTGTGTAAATGAGGCAGAAAGTCAGATCATCAACCTGGGACTTGGTCACATATGGCAGCAGGGTTTACCATTAGACAACACATTATGATTCCAATATCTTCCCAGGCGGTAGTACCTCCCTGCTTGGTAGCTGCCTATCTATCATTATGGATGCACAGTACTGTAATAATAAAGAACTGAATGTTGGCACAGGAAACGGCTACCAGTGACTTAGTTTCTTTTAAAAAATTTATAAGTTACTAACCTGTTGCTTGATTTTGTTGTAATCCCCAGTACATTGATGGTGTTCAGGCAAGAAATGATCCTTACAGAAACTGTTGTTACAAAAGTGACACTTAATTGGAAGAAAATCTAGTTGCTGGCATGATGTCTCTCCACAGTTTTTGCCTAAGCCTGGAAACTCCATTATTTTTCTCTATTACAGTACAGTAGTACTCTACTGTGCAAGTGTATTTATAAGTTACTTTATATATAATGTTCTCTATAATGTTGTATAATCTTGGTAATTTTTAAGTACAATAATGAATCAATCAACTTTGATTTGGTATGACAACTATAGAATACAGTACAATACAACCAAGAATAAAAATATTAAATTATTACTGTACAGTACAGTATTGTATACATAATGAGACAAAGCCACAGAGGTGAGTTTACAATCAAATTAATTAGTTTGACATATTCTGTGCTTGAGAGTCTGTAAGATTAGAGAGCATGAGATCAGTCCACTTGTGTTCTTGTTGGCGCAGCGTTTGATGTGGCGTGGTGGTGTCTGGCTCAGGGTCGGGAAGTTCCAGCACGGGTACGGCTATATCATCGCTGGGTAGGCAATCCTTACGCCACCCTGAATCCACAAGCCCTAACAGCCGACCATCTAACTGTACTTGGGAGTCCATAAGCTGTTTGGGAGACAAGAGTTAAAGATATGTAGGACTGATAAATTATGGATACAGCCTCTTTAGATCATATTAAAATTCTCTAACATTTCACCAAACTATCCTCGTTGTGTATGGTCAAGTTGGGTGATGTATGAGAACACTGCTACCACCAGAAAATGTTTACAGATTTTCTTTATTTTCACAATGCGATCTTATCATTAAAGTAAGTACAACTGCTCCCCGACTTACGACTGGGTTAGGGACACAAATCCAGGTCGTAAGTCGAAAATGCTTAAATAATACATAGAAAATCTAAAATGGGTGTTTCTTTTTCTTCTCAGCACCACAAAACTCTCACTTTTAAGCTTGCCAGCCATTTTAAAGAGAATTACAAACGAAAATTTTGTCAGTACACAGCTCAATCACTGACGTTGGGACTCGAAAATACGTAATTTGACAAAATTTTGGTACGATTGAGGCGGTCGTATGTCTGGGTGGTTGCAAGTCGAGTAGGTCGTAAGTCGGGGAGGAGCTGTACAGTATTTTAAGAGGCAACATTTACTAGAATTACTGTTTTTTACTTTTATATCATCAGTTACTCTTCGATCATGAATCACTTGTTAGTGGGCAGGGAACGAAGGAAGAGGGAAATTACGGGGTAAAAACACAGCAAACACAAATAATGAATGCAGAGAAATGTCAAAACCTGACCTAACCTAATCAGGGGGCACCACCAACTTAACCCAAAATATAATAAAGTTTACCTCTGTTGAGTTACTTCTTTGCATACAGAAATTTTTGAGGCTTGGAAATAATGCCATGGGTTTTTGCTCAGTATTTTCCCTCATCTTTCTTGCCCTGCCCACTAGCAAGAGATTTATAGGGGAAAAAAATAATAAAGGTGAAAATATAATAATGTCACTTGGGTAAATTTTCACTTATTGTCACTATACAAAATCAAAGTTGAAACTGTGTTTTTCAGATGGTTTTGATGAGATATGAACAAATTTGACCTTCATTTGTGGCACAAATCAATAGTTTCTGAGTAAAGCCCCCCCTCCCCCTCCCATCTCAGTATCTAGAGATTTACTATAAAACTCCAGGTAAAGAATGTTCAAAACACATCAAAAACACCTGAAAAAAGTTTTGAATGTAACCTAACCAAACTGGGGGCTCCAGAAATGCCATTGAAGATAAATGTTTTAAAATTATGAAAATTACCAATTGTAACTATAAAATTCAAGAGATTCATTTAGTGGCAACATGTGAAATAAAATTGTTTCAACTTCAATTTTGTTTAGCGGCCACAAGTGAAAATTTACCCAAACTGACCTGTTCCACATGAAGGTAAATATTCGTCCAATGGCTCTCCTCAAGTTTTGGTACAAGAATAGTTTTTTTGGGGGAGGGCTGTTTTTTTTTTGTGTTTTACTCAAATCTGACCTTCATTTCTTGTGCAAATTAACATTTTCGTCTTTAACAGAAACTGCTAATTTGAACTAAAATGACTACTGTATTATCCAAGGGTGGATCCAGGGGGTCCTGGGGGTCTGGACTCCCCCTGTTTCATCAGAAAATTCCAATACTTTTCTTTAATGCAGTACTGTACTGTACAGTATTGTACTCAGGCGTTTTTGTATAGTAAAACGTAATTACTATTGACTTCAGAATATCTCCTAATATCAAGTGAACATGGCTTCAAAATGCTTATAATATTGGTCAGATTAAAAAAAAAATCTGGAGCGATTACAGCCCCCAGCTGGGTGGGATCACTTTGCTCACCATGTTCCCCTTACAGCCCCCAGCTAGGTGGGCTCACCATGTTCCCCCTTACCCCCCTCCCCCAGCTGGGTGGCTCACTTTGCTCACCATGTTACCCTTACAGCCCCCCCAGCTGGGTGGGCTCACCATGTTCCCTCTCCCACAACTTCTTGGACCTCCTCCTCTTTTTATATTCCTGGGTCCACCTGTTACCACCATCCCAGAGAGCTCCTGTGTGTTGGTTAGTACACATGCTCCAGAGTCTGACACATGCGCAGTTGTTCTTCACAAAAATCTCATAAGTTAACTGGTGGATATGATTTTGGATCAACCAACTCACACCTCGGTATCCCCCCCCACCTGTGACCCCCTTGAATTTGAATTTATTTCCAAGATGTCTCTCTTGTGCAATGGTAGTGATGTTGATTACTTCCAAGCCATCGCAAGATTTCACATTGAATATTATGGTAAGGACGGCGAAGCATTGAAATTTCTCCACGAACACAGTGTTCTGCCAGCTGAAATTACTTGCACGAACTGTAACCAACCCTGTACCTATAAAGCTGACAAACAGCAGCCAGTACGACCTGTGAATGACGAGGACGACGACCCTGATGATCCCCAACTCCCGAGTCTAATTAAGGTAAGCACGACTGATTCCAAAACTTAAAATTCTAAAATCGCTGGAGAGCCAAAACGATAATTTTACCTACAGTAGGTTAGGTTGGGTAGGTTAGGTTTGGTTAGGGTAGGTGTGTTTAACAGTAGAATTGAATATCAGATTCGTTCAAAACACGTCAAAAAACATCAGAAAAACATTATTTCAACTTCCAACAACTTAGAAAATACAAAAATTTTCCTTTGTTTTTGAGATCATGAGCGGAAGAAATTCCATTGAAGAAAAGTGTCTCAGAATTGTCCTAAAAATTGCAGGATGACCGAAACGATAATTTTACCCAAAAATGAAGGTCAGATTTGCATAAAACACACCAAATAAAACAAAAACAATTTCCATACTAAAGGAACCAACCTACCTAACCTAACCTAACCTACAAGGAGGAGACAAGTGAGAGACACAGCCTCAGGTAAACATGGCGGGAACCTGCGGACAGTCTATGGGTGAATATCAACCCTCATAAGTTACCTCATGAGTATATGTGTTTGTTACTCATCTATGGTGACTCCTCTTTTGGTGTTACAGTATATTATCGCTTCAATCATACAAGGAACCGTAGGGGGGTGTGGGGGGTATAGTCTCCTTGTTAGGTTAGGTATAAGCTAGATTAGATTAGATATAGGTTAGGTTCAGTTAGATGGTAATTATTCAGGACTAATCCACGGCAAAATTGATCGAAAAAGATTATAAAAACACCGGATTTTCACTGTTATTTTATAGTGGACACAGTTGTGGTTTGTGCAAATGTGTTAAAAAATGGATATTTCTAAATTAAATTAACTTAACATTTGTAGGTATGAAAAACAGACCTAACCAACCTAGCCAAACAAACCCACCTAGCCTTACCTAACTTCCTTACCTAACTTCCCCGGTATATTAAACAAAAAGAACTTACTATGATATGGTGAAATTTGGGGTATTTTCTGGATGTGAGATGATACGGGCGAATCAGCGTTTATGCAGCCGGGGCAGCGGAGTGATTTATTGTGATGGCGAGAAACAACAAATTTCTTTCCGGTCTGAAAGCACAGGGATTCCCGCAGTGTGGACAGTCTCTATTTAAAGGAACAATGCCGTGGTCTTTGAACAATTGAAGGGTCTCATTATCTATCCCTAAATTCGCAAATTACGTCCATATAAGACAGGCAACAACCTTGAAACGTCATGCTGAAAATGAAACTGCTGCGAGCAAAGCAGCAGAGCGTGGCCTCATTACCGATGGGAAGACAAATTAGTGAGTGTCTAGGCGCCTAATTATCTATGACATGAAACATTTGCACAAGAAATGATTACCTTATCAGAACTCACAGATGAAAATAAAGAAAATAAACAGTAATACAAATAACGCGTCCGAAGGTTGTCCTATACAGTATAGTCTGCATTTAAGCGGTCAATTGAACCCATGGAGGTCTGCGTAAAGTGAGAAACACTTAAATGAAATAACAGAACATATGGGATTAATTGAAATAGAGACTGGGCCGACCTCCAGACTCCACTTTTGCCAACAAAATACGTACCTTGTAGTCAAAATAACATCTTAATTTTATGATGGTATGCACACACAATTAATAATTAAGAGAAATATCAATAATATTAGGTTTTTTAACACTTAATCCCCGGGTGGGGGTTTGTGGATGGGTGGTGTGTGTAAACAAGTGTGTTGAGAGCGAGGGATGTACTGTAGTACTGTTGATACAGTATACTGTACTACAGTTTAGTGTTGAAGATGGCTACACCGTCACTGTCTCCTGACGAGGAATTGAGTCACCTCACTGATGAGGAATATCTTATATACAGAGCAAAGGAACAGCAGAAGAAAGATCCCTGTGCAGCCAAGTGTTGGATGATCACGGCTCAAGCTCTATTCCCAAAGAATTTCGGGATTCAGGTGAGTCATACCTACATCCACTGGTGTTTGGACTTATAAATGTAGTAGCGATGATGGAGTATAATTGTGTCCAATAATCCGACGTGAGCTTTTCTGTCTGTCTGCTGTGGCCCTACTTCGTAAGATGACTGACTGTAGGGTCATTAAAGCTCCAAATTATATCTATTTACTTACCTTATTAATCTTATGGTCACTTATCACTAGTATAAATTTGTACTCGTTTTGAACTTATTCTCGTCTTTTTAAAATTGTTCAGAATGATGATAGTGATAAATGTCAACCACACATATGTTACCTCTCCATAAAGGCTTGTGGCGCTGTAACAAACTATGAGGCAGGAATGGAGTGTAGTTTGATTATGGCATAAACTGGGGTAGCAGCAAACCTTACCTCAATAAGAATTAACCGTTAATATATAGGACTAACCCGCCAGGGCTGCATAGCGCCGATGTGGCCGTATCATCTCACGTCCAGAAAATGCCTCAAATTTCACCATATCATAGTAAGTTCTTTCTGTTTAATATACCGGGGAAGTTAGGTAAGGTTAGGTCTGTTCTTCATACCCACAAATGTTAAGTAGTGTTTTTTTTTTTTTAATATTAATTTTTAACATATTTCCACAAACTACAACAGTGTCCACTATAATATAACACTGAAAATCCGGCATTTATATAATTGTTTTCAATCAATTTCGCTCACGGGTTAGTCCTATATAATTACCGAATTAACATATAATCTGGCTGATTATTGTCTCAGGGCTCAACACTTTTAAAATTAATGAAGGGTTATTTATGGTCCACAATGGTACAGTACAGTACAAAAAGTCCTGGCAAGGGTAAACTTTAGTTTGTGGACTATAGATAAATTGATCTCTCGGGATCTATCTGGACTTAATACTGACCCTGAAGAGACAACTGTCACAGAAGGGTCGTGTCCTGTGAGGTCTAGGGCGTCCAGGAACATAACATAAGAAAATAAGGAGTCTGCAATAGGCTGGTTGGCCTGTGCATGGCAGCTCCTGAAGGGGGTCATAGTACATGGAGAAGCCCTGCATGGTTGTGCCACCTTAGTACAGAACAATACAGGTACAGTAGAGTACAGTACAGTACAGGTACAGCACAGTACAGTAGAATACAGGTGCAGTACAGGTACAGTACAGTAACAGTACAATAGAGAGAGTACAGTACAGTACAAGTACAGTACAGGTACAGCACAGTACAGTACAGTAGAGTACAATACAGGTACAGTAGAGTACAGGTACAGTACAGTAACAATACAGGTACAGTACAGGTACAATACAGGTACAGTACAGGTACAATACAGTAGAGGTACAATACAGGTACAGTACAGTACAGGTACAATACAGTACAGTACAGGTACAGTACAGTACAGGTACAATACAGTACAGGTACAGCACAGTACAATACAGGTACAGTACAGTACAGGTACAGCACAGTACAATACAGTACAGGTACAATACAGTACAGGTACAATATGGTACAATACAGTACAGGTACAGTACAGTATAGTACAGGTACAATATAGTACACATACAGTACAGTACAGGTACACTACAGTACAGGTACAGTACAATACAGGTACAGTACAGTGTAGGTACAGCACAGGTACCGTATATGGAAATTATTTTGTTCATTTCCACTGAGAATCCATGACTTGTAAATATTTTAACTGACAATTTGCCCACATGACCTCTAGATAGTTCGTGTGCACAGTTAGATCTTTGGTAACTATTTGTTGTTGACTGTGCTCATTGTTAAGTCATCAAGTTCCCTATATACCTGGTATATATCTTATATAATCCATGATTCACTTGTATAAATGATGCTGTCTAATCTTTCCTTCTTGCTGCCTCCCTCACAAATATTTTTCTTATTTTTTTGGTATATTGAGAATAATGTGATGATTTTCTCTTTCTCTCTCCTGCCAGTTTGAAGTATACCAGATTGAGAAAGCTGCCAAGAATGTCAAGGAAGCAGCAAAGTGTCTCAGTGTATTGTAAGTGTCATGACTCCTGTGTTTGTATTGTGGGATTTTGTAAGTACTGTACTGTATTGGGTTCCTGAAAACCTTTGATCTTTTGTGAGTCATTCTTGGTAGAATTTAACTCCTCATGGGAAATAGCCGGTTAGGATGTGGATCTCACACAACTTGGCCTTCTTCACCTATAGTATTTTTACTAAAGAACACTGGTATTCAGACCTGATGGTGTCATCAGTAGAGTACACATAGTAATACTGTATATAACATAGTGTAAAAATGTGGAAGGAAGGATATACAGTTCTGTATTGTATTGTACAATATATAAAAGAGTGGGCATCGTGATCTCCTCACAGCTGACCACCAGCACTATGAACAGCACATCTACCTACCGTATAGTACACCCATTTCTATCAACCTTATCATATTAAAACTATTAGCATGTAATAATTGTAAGAATACTTATTAATTATATAATTTGTGGTAAGGAATGATTTATTGAGAAGATATACCCTGTATTCTCCTCACAACCAAAAGCCTCAATTTCACTTTTCAAACTAAATTTTCACTGTTTCTTGGTGCAACAAGTGTTTGGTAAAACATTTGCATGTTTTATTTGTACTCATTATGCACAATTTGGGGCAACAACAAATGGTTACAGACAACAAACGAAGTTTCCCCCGCCTATCACCAGATGGCAGCCGGGGTCTCTTGCCTGAGGTCAATGTCGCCTGATGCTGAGGAAAGGAAGAAAGGAGGTGTATGGAAGTAAAGAAAAAAATGTGAAGTGAGGAAATGGGTCGATTGCATATTAAATTGTACTGTACTGTGAATGTCTTGTTTATTGAATGGGCACAAGAAGTACAAACATATTTTGTTTTGTTTATTTAAGGTATGGCGAGACTTGCATTGATACGGTCACACTTTTGTGATTATAGTAAGGGACTATTGCAGGCTGTGCAGATTATGTACAGCATTTGCTTGTCCTAGGCAAGTGACTTTTGAAATTTACTGGCCCAGATTTTTTATTTTATTTATTTATTTTATTTTATTTTTTTGGGGGGGTATAAAAACAAGGTAGATGGCAGAAAATTAAGAAGGTGAATGGTGTTGATGTTCAGTTAAAGAGAACTTGCAATCAGTGAAGATGACATAATAAAGAATGACTTGTTTTATGGCTGGGGTAGGAATGAAGGTGATTGTAGTAACACCAAAAGTATTGACATTGGTGGCTGGTAATAATAATTAATAATAATAATTAACGGTTTATAGAAAAAGTTCTGCAGCCCGAAGGCTGAAAATATACATTGGACATAAATGACTTATTACATACATTGGTGGCTTAACAAAAGCCTTCATTAGAGAAAGGTAAAGGAACATACAGTGAACATACAGGTTAATGTTTACAGTGGAGGTCACGTAGATCTTGTACGCTGAGGTGTTGAACAACAGACACGTAGTGTAGTAACTCCCTCACAGATGGTGTTATGAGGGGCCTGACGTGGTGTAGTAATTCCCTCACAGATGGTGTTATGAGGGACCTGACTTGGTGTAGTAACTCCCTCACAGATGGTGTTATGAGGGGCCTGATGTGGTGTAGTAACTCCCTCACAGATGGTGTTATGAGGGATCTGACGTGGTATAGTAACTCCCTCACAGATGGTGTTATGAGGGGCCTGACGTGGTGTAGTAATTCCCTCACAGATGTGTTATGAGGGACCTGACGTGGTGTAATAATTCCCTCACAGATGGTGTTATGAGGGGCTTGACATGGTGTAGTAATTCCCTCACAGATGGTATGGGGGACCTGACGTGGTGTAGTAATTCCCTCACAGATGGTGTTATGAGGGGCTTCATGTGGTGTAGTAATTCCTCAGAGATGGTGTTATGAGGGGCTTGACATGGTGTAGTAATTCTCACAGATGGTGTTATGGGGACCTGACGTGGTGTAGTAATTCCCTCACAGATGGTGTTATGAGGGCCTGACGTGGTGTAGTAATTCCCCCACAGATGGTGTTATGAGGGACCTGACGTGGTGTAGTAATTTCTCACAGATGGTGTTATGAGGGGCCTGACGTGGTGTAGTAATTCCCCCACAGATGGTGTTATGAGGGACCTGACGTGGTGTAGTAATTTCTCACAGATGGTGTTATGAGGGGCCTGACGTGGTGTAGTAATTCCCTCACAGATGGTGTTATGAGGGGCATCACGTGGTGTAGTAATTCCCTCACAGATGGTGTTATAAGGAACCTCACATGATGCTGTAGCAACTCATTCACTATGTGGTGTCGTAGTATCATAGGGACACCACGTGGTCTGGTGTCACAGGACATCACTCACTCAAGTGAGTGAGGTATAGTCCCAGGCCTCCTTATCGTGGACAGATTAACACATAGCTGGTGTTGTCGAGTCTCAGGGGCAGTTATCACTGGGTACCTGGGACCTTACTGTGTGAAGATTAGCTTGGGTACGATTCAGCTATTACTGTTGAGTTGTTTTTCACTGACTTAAGCACTGTTCACCTCTGTTCAACACTGTTCACCTCTGTTCAACACTGGTTTCATTCCTTTCCTAAATGAAATAGTAACTTCTGGCGAGAACTTGTTGATATTCCGGTGGGGAGGAGGGTTCAGGGGAGGGAGTTTGTATGGGCCAACATAACAGTTGACCTGGCTGCTCCCAGAGGAGCGCCAGGTACGTCTTGACCCTTCGGTGGTCAAGGATGTTGTGTGCTACTGAATGACTGTGGAGACTTATAGAGAGTAATAATTTGTCTTGGTTTCAATGAACATAATAAATTTTTGGGCACCCCTGTATGCTGTAGACTCATGATCTGCATTCAGGCCAGTTGTAGTACAGTACTGTATGCATAGTAGACAACCTGTTAGCAGACTTAACAGAGCTTTAGATCAATATGATATACAGTACTTTAGTATGGGATAGTATCAAGAGTACAGTACGGTGTGCGCTGGTGGAGGTCCTGGAGCCACACTAATGTAGGAGCCTAAAGGTGATCCAGTATTAATGGAAAATAGTTTTGAGTGAATCGTCCACATGAGTACAGGTATAATGGTTCAAAAGAAAGCAAATTAAAGAACTGGGGAAAACAGAAGGAGAATCTAGATGGAGAGAGTCTGATGCCAGACAATGTCAAAAGTTCTGGTGATATCAGGAGAAAAAAGGTATTCTGATAAAAGCTGTGCTTGGTTGATTATCATTGCTGAATCCAGCGATGAGCAATTTTCTTTATTTATTTGCTACAGTTATTGTTTCAATTTAACTTAGAAATGTTAGCAAGGGTACACATCACACTCTTTGTTTTTTTGTGTGGTTCAACTTAAGAAACATAAGGTTGGTAGATAATGTATGTAGGATTATAACGAGTGTTAATTTTTATTAATAGGTTACGAGACTTTGCCCCCGAGCCGTTACTGTGGAGGGAGGTAGAGACAATCATGTCAGCTTTACGCCAGAACAACCCAGACTCTCAGATATCATTCCTTTCATATCTCTTCAATATGCTTCCTAAAGGTGAGGTTCTCAGTACTGTGCCTTTATGAGTGATTACAAAAGGAAGGATTGATCCTGAAATCACATTTAACTGCAGAGCCCAGAACATGACACCTTGGGTAGGGTACAGTACAGTATAGTATACTGTAATGCACTTACTAACTAGGCCCAAGAAGCTTGACATTAATAGCCTAGACTTATCTCAATGAGTTGTACCAACCCTGTTGAAACTACTGTACTGTACAGTGTAGCCCTAAAAGTGGTTTTGGAAGCAAATATTTTTTATTCACTTACAGCAGGCATGGACAATCTTTCCTCAGTCATGGGGCATATTACAATTTAAGTATTTTTCTGTGGGCCAACCCACCTAAATTTATTTCCTACCTAACCCAAAAGTAATGTTAATATTGTATTAGCACGGACAGTGAAGCAGTTTATCATCACGTCCACCTTACAATATTTTCAGTTTACAGTCTTCTTCTCATTTATGAAACAAATCCATCAAAATAATATTTTAAGTAATATATTAATGTTTCTTAGCATTTAACATAAGATGGGTGAAGCAGCCTGTGAATACGTTGATTTTCTTACAGTTAGAGCATTTGTCTTATGAGACACACCCACCAGAATAATGTCAATCTTGGTGCATGAGGAACTACAATGAAACAACCTAACATCTAATCAGACAAGAATAAATAGAAAGAACAAACGGCCAGGCATGACGGGTGAAGCACTATGGAGAGAGACAGTCTGTCAACAAGGAAGAGACCTCTACCTTTGACTACTGCCCGTGACCCCACTTGGACTTACCTAACCTTAGTTAATTTACAAGTGACCCACTGCCACATAGCAGCTAATCCATCAAACAGACAGCGCCAAACTTGACCCATAAACTCACACAAGTTAAAATGTTTATATTGTTGACTATATATATTTATTTCACTGTTACATTTTAGGAGTTGCTTACTCTTTGGTGATGAAACAGTAATGAAGTGTGTGTGTGTGAAGATTAGTCTTTTTATAAATATTGCTTTACACACCATAAAGTGGCTGCATCTACCTGAACCGTGGGCCACATTAAACAGAATTTCTCAATCACTCTGCAGGCTGCACAAAGACGTCACAGAAGCTGTAGTCTTTTTTTTCTGCCTGACATTGATAGAATAATAAACCCCGCCCCCCATTAGTTCACACGAATGTTCAATTAGTATTGATATCACATATAATTCTATATACTACAGTATAACTGTTAACAATACCCAGTTATGGCTGAATTTAATGTCTGCAAAGATATACCAGTAACTGCTTCAAAACATTTCCTTTCAATATATGAGTGGAAAAAAAATGAAATAAAGAATACATTACTACGGTATACAGTATTCCTAGTTATGAATTATTTTACACCAATCCTCCATAAATATTTAAGATGTGTTCTTAAAATCCTTGATTATTGAACAAAAATCAATGTATTTTATCTGTAAATACAGTCTTTCCTCGACTTACGACAACCCGGACATACGACGGCCATGGTCGTATAAAATATTTTTCACATTACGTATTTTTGAGTCCCTACGTTAGTGATTGCGCTGTGTACTAACAAAATTTTTGTTTGTAATTCCCCCTATAATGGCTGGCAAGCATAAAAGTGAGAGTTCTCATGGTGCTGAGAAGAAAAAGAGACACCCATTTTAGAATTTCTATGTATTATTTTCGCCTTTTCGACTTCTGCCCAATTCGACTTATGACCTGGTCGTCGGGACGGAACCCCGTCATAAGTCGAGGAGAGACTCATACTGTACACATTAGGTTTAGATTAAATGTGCTTCTTGGTAACCACAGAATAATACCTTGTACAGTACAGCACTGGACCAGTCCTCTCTGTAAATATTATGTAATGAGGTTCCACTGTATATTGTCCAGTTCAGTGAAAATTGTTGAGAAACAATATTGATTATAAGGATAAATAAATTCCTGCCCACAGATATACATTGTTTGTATGATTTCATATTATTTTTGGCATACTGTATCTGATATGTACAATACAGTATTGTCTTTTATCATATAGATATCCAGTTGGGGATGGTGTTGTCTGCAGCTGAACGTTCTCAGGACACAATGACTCGCTGTCGTCTTATGCTCCTGTTGACCACCACCTTCCCCGAGACCACTGCTCACCATGGGGTATGTTAACATAAGCTGCTGAATGGTATTAACAGGACTCTTTAACAAATGCCTATTAAGATGTTTCTTTGTTTTACAAGTTCAGTTATAATTTAACATTATGGGTTCCAAGCCAAGGGCCATACAGTATTTAGTAATGTACCGTACAGTATACAGGGGTCCTCACTCTACAGAGCATGTATATTGTACTGTGTGTCATTTCACATAAACTTCGTCTGCATCATCCACTGTTTTATACCAAGTCTGTGTGTAGCTGAATATGATGTATATATACTGTAGTACTAAAAGAATCTAAAGTAATGTTAAACTAACATAATAAGTAATAAAATGCCCCACGAGTGTTAAGTTTCTACCACGCCAGAACACTTCACCACTCTCACAACTTCACACTAATGCCATTGTTGTGTGTAAATAACTACAGAATTTCCACAAAATCGTTCCAGTGTGCTAGTGTGCCTTATGAACAATTAAACTACTGTACTCTACTGTATATTGAACATTACTGTAGTAAAGAGATATAAGATGAGAACAAAATAAGAGTGTGTGGGAGAATATCGAGTGGTATGGTAAGATAGGTGGCTGGACCCCGTTAACATGACAGTACAGTATGTGGGAATGGTATTAAGTGACTTAAAGGGATGGCATTAAGTGACAATGAAATATTATTTACAGTTACAATTGGTGGACAGTCTGCTTGCTGCTGAGAAACATTGTCCCGGGGCACTTAACCCATTCAGAAGGATGCTTGGTAAGTTAGGATTTAGTGTTTTTCAATAAAATTGTGCCTAATACTCAAGGTATTTTTTCATATAAATTTTGTGCTTTTAAATTTTAGATAGTACAGTACTGCACTTATTGGGCAATATAGTACAGCACTGTACTTATTGGGCAATATTGTGCTGTTGCTTTTTTTTTTTTTTTCAAGGACAGATTACTGAACACCACTCTTGATGAGAACCATCAGTTTTAACCCAAAGCTGATCTACAGCAAGTAATGTATGTGACTGGAATCTAAATATTATGTACAGTACATTAAACAAAAATGAATATCTTACATCTTTGTAGATGATGATTCCTGGTGACATTATAATAGAGGTACAGTTGCTAAGAGGGAGACAGGTCTGATACACAAGCTTGTTCTTATAATCCTGCATTGTCCTCCCTCAGTAGAAAACATACCACTGGATCAAGCACCTCAGTGGAATGCTACCTCTCTCTACACTCCTTACCCAGCTGTGTGATGCCCCTAAATTTCATATTGCACATCTCTTGTGCTGGCGGTCACGCAGTTCTATATATGAACTTTTTGTTTGGGTGAAGATCACGAGTGTATGAGCGTTTATTGTTCCAGAAGACCTTGTTTTGGGGTTGTTCAGTATGTTAGGCCTTCAAACCCCAGCAAGGTCCCAGTGCAATGCAGTATTCATGTTGTCAATACTGTAGACAGTTTTATCCAGCTTCAATTGTCACTCTATTATCCTAAGAAGATACTGTACTGTACTGTACTTAGATGTTGTTAAAATAGGGACTTTATGATACAGTAATTGCCATTATACTCTTTGGTTATACAAGTTACTTCTCCTCAAGATCTTGTATGATCTTCATTTACTGTACAGTATGGTAATAATCTCTAGTGTTGTATCCACCTATGTCCTTTAAAAGGACATAAGGGAATATAATTACCTTACTTAATAACACTCAATTGAGTGTTTTAATGAGGACAGTTGACTTACTAAATTGTACAAGTTGTGAGTTGCACATTTTGTACAACTAAAATAAGTGGCCTATTCTTGAGTATGTTACCATCTGAAATGATATAACACTGGATTTTTGTAACACTCATGTACCACTTACACCAGGTTGGGGTTATATACAGTACAATGCTTCCCAGTAAAAGTTTGGCATTTGGGTTTCATGTAAGGAGCCACAGAACTGTTGAGCCAGTCTGACCTACTGTAATCACTTGGTAAAAGTTAGTATCTGGCACCTCTCTCAGCTAGCTAGTAGCAGTCCAAGGCTGATTGTATGCATCAGTTACCCATGAAAGAAGCGAGAGTGAGGTTCAACCCTGTGTTGTTCTCGCGCTGCCCTTATCAGCCCGCATCTCAAAACTAGTTTTCTATCCTTCAAATCTCAAAGGCTCGACCATTTATAGGCCAATTCCAATTAAACAAAACTAAGTACAGTAGTAGAATATATTGTGCACGGCTGAACATAAAGGCTTTCTTTATTGTGATATCTCCGTTAGCCGGAACAGTCGGTGCAGAGCACTTTCGGGAATGAGAGATTTCCAGGTAACGAGACGACTCTCCCAAAGTTGGAAAAAATCCCCCATTCCCGGAATTTTTTTTCCGGAATTTCTGGAAAATGCACCCGATTTTCATCTCCCAAACCCGGAAAAAAACTCCCCCATCGGAATTTTAAATTTTCTTGAAATTTTCCAGGAAATGTGCCCCTCGGAAAATCGTACCCAAAGCCGGAATTTTTCAGAAAATTCTGGGTTTTGGAAATCATTTTGGGGGAAATTTCTAGTCTTGCTATAGGAGAGTTCTGGGTCGGGATTCCGTATAATAGGGATACAGTATTACCGTATTTGGCCTCTGGTTTATTATTTGCCGATTTATCTTTGTAATTATTTGGATGTGAAAATGGTAAGTTAGTTTGGAAGAAAATTCATGAACCCAAAACAAAAGCGATAATCAGAAATATCTATACTGTACTGTACTGTATGCCACGTTCAAGAGGAGTAAATTATCTTTACTCCTTATAAAATTCAATGTAATCTAGCGAGAAGTTATGAAGAAGTAGGATTTTGAAAATTGATAATATAAGGGAAAATAAGGTTATCAGGGATTAGGCAAAACTGATTCAGAGCAACAATGTATGACCAGTGTCCTTAATTGATGTCAGGAAATTGATTTTGAATGATCAATTATATTAATGAATTTTGTGCTTCAGCTGGATGCTCCCCTTAATGTTGTTAAAAGTGAACAAACTATGACAATTCTACTGTACTGCATAGCATTGTTAACATTGTCAAAATTAAAGCTTTCTTTTATCTTCCATCCAATTTTTTTTCGAAAAAATCACCAATCCCCTATGCAGTATTCTCTCTCTCTCTCTGTTTATATAAAAGAGGAGGGGGAGGAGTTCAAGTTCATTAAGTGAGGTGGTAGTGAGATTACATACTGTACAGTAATGCTCAGACAGAAGGAATAGGTAAGGTGCTTAATTCTGTTGTTCAACTATTTATGGAATATTTCATCTGATACTTGTCCTTTAGATGTCGGACATGAAGGAGTTTTCTTTACTACACAAGCGATAGTTTAACGGTGCTAAAATGAAACAAAGTGCTAAGTGGAAAATATGCCAAAACTGGACAAATGGTTCAAGCAACAAAATGGCAGCAAGGAGGGCATGAAATGTAACATACGCCTGCCAGTACTGTACTGTACTCCCACCATGTGGTTAGGTGTCTGACCTGATCACTCCACTCACCTTCCCTTGTACATTGCCAGCTTTCACCACACCTCCAAACATTTCTTCATTGCCAAATTCCTCTTACAACTCGATAAAAATTTTCTTAACAGTATCCTTAAATTTCATAAAGCAATTGCTTATGAAATTTAAGGATACTGTACAGATTTTTTTTTTTCATATATTACATGAGTAAATGTGAAGAAACTGAATAAAATGTTCTGGCATTAGCCAAGTAAAAAAATTGAAAGTGGTTCCCACGGTGAAGGAGTTAACTAACTAACTTGAATTAATGGATTGCAAATGTTCACAACGCTCAGGTTATGACTGCTCGCTCATGATAATTACTACACAAGATTTTTTTTTATTATTTTCTTCCAGTGTGTGATTTATTGCCAAGATTGTTACAGACGCACGGACTGGAAGTAAGACCAAAAACTCTTTATAGTCTTCTGTCCAGAGCCATTGAATTTTATGTGGCATATGTTACCACTTCACCAAAAGTCATGCAGGTTAGTGAAGCCCAACATATTGTAATACACTATGTACTGTACTTGTTTACTTAACCACTGTGCTGGCATTAGCCCAATAAAACAGTAAAGAGGCATCCCTACTGTAAAAGGGGTTAAGAAGTAAAGCCATTTCCAGTAGTATGTAAGAGTGGAAACGTGCTTAAATAGACATTCTTGAAGATTATGCGACCACAATCTTATATAAGATTCAGGAACTTGGTTAAGGTCATTTTACTTGTATGTTAAGACCACTGGTGGTCTAAGTCTTTGTAATCGAGTGAAAGTAGAGCTACTAGTCAGCCTCAAAATGTAATCACAAGTACAATGGATTTGTGCAATACAAATTCATGTTAATTTCAGGCCTACAGTACTTGTATTACTACAATACCTCTTTTTAACTTTGCTGTTAAATGTTCATAATTCTCGGTCAAACGGCAGCTGTTGCAGTATTTATTTATACAGAGGTCTTCATTATATGTGGGGGGTGTTACAGAGATATGTGACACAGTGAAGTGTTTTATAATGAGCAACTTTTCCCCATAAGAATTACTGTAATGTAATTAGGGCTACAGGTGTTAACCATTATATGATGTGATTAGGGACATTGAAAAGCTATAATAAGGTGATCGATCATATACATATTGATATTTATAACTTATGGGGGTAAAAAGGTTCCGTTCCTGAGCCTCTGAAGAGCCAGAGTTAACACTCACAGTGGTTATTTTTCAATTCCTAATTTCGGGTAGACCAACTTTTTTTTCTTTTCTTTTTTATGCACACACAATCTTTCATGTTTCATACAGAATGAACAAAAAGTAAATATTATTATAAGGTCTAAAAGAAAGGGAGTAAACATTTCATATGTGTGCAGGTCCTGCATGAACACGGGGGAGTGTGATTCTATTGTTTTATAAGGAATTTAACTTTTTTATTTTGTTTTATAGATGCCTGTTTATCATATGGAAATGTATAAGTATTTTTTGTTCAGTGTCTTGGATGTATTTCAGGGAGTTCTTGATGGTGATGGAAAGATTGATGATCCATGGCAACAGCTGTTCACTGTTGTCCAACTAATTGGCTGGAATTTGGGCTGGGACCTGGCATCTGGATTCCAGAGTACCAGGTATGTGTGTTTATCCATAGTACTGTAGTGACATGGTTGCTAATAAAGGTGATCATCACTTACTCTGCTGCACCATAGCAAACCCTGAGAGACCATAACACCAGACCAAGATGACAGAAAATATTGATTTTTTAACTCACATTGGTGTGAGATCTTGTGATCAGCCAACATAATGTACTGTACCTGTATTGTAGTCAGGTTATGTCACAAGATAGGCACTGAGATAGGTTGATTAATGAAAAAAAATAGTTAAAAAGATGTGTATTTCAACTACAAATAAAGGGTTAGGGACTGGAGGCCCAAAACATTCACCATGATGGTTTATTTTCTTAAAGAGCACAAGCAAGTAATGTGCAGTGTTCTGTTACACCATAGAAAAGTGAAGAGAACTGTACAGCCATTAAGAAAATTGCACCAAAAAAGAGATTGTAGCAAAATACAACACACCCTTCTGCTGACCCAGCCTTCAATAGATGTAGCAGTACTATACAGGTACAGTAATGCTCAATGACTGTTGCCCAGATTAACCAGCAACTTGAGGAAATTTTTCGCGAGAAAATATATGTATTCTTACCTCATAAAAAGCTCCAAAAACTGGGTAGGAATAATATTTTTGAAAGTCTTTATCAATATTTGCTGGGTCATCAACACTCTTATCACTTCACATCAAGCTGCCCCTTAGATGGACAGCACAAGAAGAATTATCACTGCGGCCTTTAGGCATGATTGCATAACACACAAAGTCGGAAATAATGAAAAAACTCAAAGTCAGAGACACATGGTAAGTGTAAACAAGAGCAAAGGTGGGATTAAGGCGAAGGCAGCACTCAGAGCTTGCTCTTGGCAAGAATTTGCACGACACCAGCACCTGCCAAATTCAAATCAGCGCTGCCACTCTTCTCCCAATCGTCAGATCTCTAGGGTATCAACCAAACTTGTGGGGTAATTCCCATACTGTATATGTAATCATCAGTTATGTGAATCGGAGGTTATTGGGGCGACAGTTTTCAGGGTATACCTGTATAGGAGGTCCCTGACTTACGAACGCCCACTGATACGAACGGTGTTAAACTTGAAATTTACAGTACCTACTTAAAACATACATACCCGGTATTCATTTTTTTTACATTAATTTTACTACAGCTACAAGCAGGGTCTTATTTTCTTCAGTTTCTTATCTAGAAACATCTTCATTCGTCACGGGTGTTGTAAACATTTACGAAAACAATGCCGTCTCGACTCCTCTTGTGTGACCTTATTATTATTGATTGATATTGTATAAGGTGCATTCGTAAACATTATTTAAAAAATATACAGTAGTTTTGCATTTTTCATTAATTGTATTGTTTTGGGGGAAAAGAGGGTAAAAGCCACACAAAAATTATGAAAGGGTCACACTAAGGAATGCATCTCATTATTATTACTTTATTTTAATGGTAATTAATGATTCACCTTACACTGCAATATTGGAGGACACATTAGCGTCGTTATTTAAGGCTTTACTGAACTAAAAATGTCCAAGTGATTATATTGCTCACCATAATAATCAGCTTAACCGCATTTTCTGTCAAAAAAAAAAAAATGATGTACAATATGTTAAAAATAAAGATATGGTAATACAGGTTGTACCTCTCTAGTCCGGCATTCTGTGGTCCGGAAACTCCCGTGGTCCAGAACGATTTTAGTTTGTCCAATAGGTAGATAGGCAGCTTTTTTCTTTCTTTTTTTTTTATCTGAATTTTTATTATTATTACAGGAGTATTAAATTTTTGCCCCTCAGGCCCCAATGTGGGTCAGTGACCTATGCCCGGGCGGGCTAATCCCCGTAAAAAATAACCAACAAAGCCGCGGGAAATTAAGGTTTGTTTACATCCGGCAGTTCGGCTGCGCTCTCTCTCTCTGCTTGTCTATACAGAGTACAACATTTAACCCTTCAATATATATGAGCAGTAAATAAGTGTTGCTTTCATATTCTTATGTAGAGTAATGACGATATGTTTTCACATGTGCACACTTACATACACGCAGTCTCACTTTTTTTTTTACCATTAATGGTTAGTTACTTATATTGTTCCATTTATTAACATTAAATAACATTACAGGTACTTCAAACAACCATATTAATTTTTTTACATTAATTTTACTACAGCTACAATCAGGGTCTTATTTTCTTCAGTTTTATATGTAGAACCAATCAGTCACTGGTTTTGTAAGCTTTAACATAAACAATGCCGGCAGCCGTCTCGTCTCCTCATTATTAATAAATTGTATTGTTAATTTTGCACACACAAACATTAATTCAATAAAAACAAATTCAGAAACATTAATTAAAATATATATGAACAGTAAATAAGTGTTGTTTTCCTATTCTTATGTAAAGTAATGACGATATGTTTTCACGTGTGCGCACTTACATACGCGATCTCTCTTTTTTCTTTACCATTATCGTTAGCTACTTCTATTGTTCCATTTATTTACATTAAATAACATTACTTAAAACAACCATATTAATTTTACTACAGCTACAACCAAGGTCTTATTTTCTTCAGTTTTATATGTAGAACCATTCAGTCACTGGTTTTGTAATCAACGAAAACAATGCTGTGTCATTTCCTCGTGTGTTTTAATATTCTACGTATTACTAATGAATTGTATTGCTCATTTTGCACACAAACATTAATTCAATAAAAAAGACATTCAGTAATAAACAATAATTAATCTTTTGTACATAAGAGAAATGACGCTGTTTACACGATTATGCACGTCGTCTGCACGTTGGCGGGTCGTTCAAACCCGTTGAAATTCAAGTTTCCGCCGTCAAAATTTTTATTTATTTTTTTTGTGTTCCAATAAAATACGTTGAATTAAAAACTCGCGAATTTTGAGAAGCTACTATACGACATTTAACTCTTCAATATGTCTTCAAAGAGACCATGATGCACAGAAAGTGGTGCTAGTGCTTCCAAGCATAAGCACAAGTCACTATCTATCCAGGAAAAGGGTGAATTTCCATGGTCCGGCACCGGTCAGGTCCCGAGGTTGCCGGACTAGAGAGGTATAACCTGTACAAGCAAACATTATTGCATGCAAAAATAATGTACACACATGCAGGATCATGCGGTTCCTTAGACTCTATTTACCGCGCCCTACAATTGAAGTGTCCAAGCACACAGGGAGAGGAGCGAGAGTGTGCCCCATGCGAGGGTGGCACTTACGAAGTTATAGTCTGCCCGCCTAGCTAGCCTCATATGTTAAGGATGGCTTCCACCATTGTGAGACTTGTAGAAATACTGTACACCTCTGAACACAATAGAATACCGTAAATCTTGTATGTACAGTACATCACATCATAATGCTTTTGACAATGTTAGTTTGTTTATTTCTTTCCTTATAATATTAAGTCTTCCAAAGAAGTAAATCCATAGTGAGTGCTGGCTGTCAGCAGATAGTGAGTGCTGGCTGTCAACAGATAGTGAGTGCTGGCTGTCAACAGATAGTGAGTGCTGGCTGTCAACAGAGAGTGAGTGTTGGCTGTCAGCAGATAGTTAATGCTGGCTGTCAGCAGATAGTGAGTGTTGGCTGTCAGGTGATAGTGAGTGCTGGCTGTCAGGTGATAGTGAGTCTGGCTGTCAGCAGATAGTGAGTGCTGGCTATCAGCAGATAGTGCTGTCTGTCAGCAGATAGTGAGTGCTGGATGTCAGCAGATAGTGAGTGCTGGCTGTCAGCAGATAGTGAGTGTTGGCTGTCAGCTGATAGTGAGTGCTGGCTGTCAGCTGACAGTGAGTGCTGGCTGTCAGCTGACAGTGAGTGCTGGCTGTCAGGTGTGACACTCCCTTGACAGCTGCATCTCACTAGTCACCACACCTTTGAGAAGGCTCCAAGCTTGGGGCACCTTCACAAAAGCGGATTTCTGGGTAGATCTTACCATTTTTCTTACTTTCATTTAATCATCCACCTGTATATCTTCAAATCAAATAAGCTATCTGCTCTGTTGGTCCTTAGATTTTATAAGTTATATATTAAAGTCATTCCTCCTGACAGCAACAGAGAAGTTATTCTACAAAGAATCCAGAGCTTAGTTGAAGGAGGAGCTCGCTTGGGAGGACCTAAGGGTGAAGGAGGTGAGGATGTCCGTGAGGTCCTCTACACAACACTGACTGTCTTCCTTCATGCTCTCATGGACTATACCAAGCGCCTGTACCCAGATTTTAATCAAGGTAAATACTGTATATGACACTGGTAATAAGAGGAGCAGTAAAGGATGATAAACGCCCTTAAAATAGCATCCTGTGTATGATAGTCCTTTTATAAACTGGACAACAAAGGTCAGTTTTGAAAATTGTAATATACTGTTCTAGAAAAGTTTCCTTTAACTGGAATACTTAATTGGTGAACAGTTAGTCTCATTAAGGAGAATTTCAGTTACTCAAAAACATTCTCATAGCTAGACAAGAATCTTCATGGATACACATACAAGTTTCTATATTTTAATGTTTGGCCATCACATAATGAACTCAAAGCATTGGAAAGCTATGAAATTTTTTTTGAAGGGTTAATGTTAGGCAGATAGTCTAAGATTACCTCAGGGGGTTATGACCTTGCATTACCAGCTGTTTCCACCTTGTGTTAGGAAGGAGATATAACTGAAAAACTTTGCTTCAACATACTGTACCTGATGCCAGTGCTGTGCCCATCCCTTGGTCTCTGCAGTGTTTTACAGGCTGGCACTTCTACCTGATAGTTCAGTATTACCTCTATATACCCAACATCTACACATTGAACCGCTCCTCACATTCCAGTAGTTCCTCTCTATTGCGAACGAATTCGATTGTACAGTAGTCCCTTGGTTAAATAGCACAATTCGTTCCAAAAAATTGCTCGTTAACCGAAAAACTCGTTAACCGAAACCATTGTTTCAATGGGTTTTTGGGTAATTGGTTCCAGCTCACCGAAAATTGCCTAAATTCAACAAAAAAGTAGAAAAGTACACCTACTTTGAGGTGTGTATGTAGAAGGCTCCTGGATGATGATGATGATGATGGTGGTGGTGGAGGAGAAGGGAGAAGAGAAGGCATTGGGGTGGAAGAGAAGTCACCCCATGGTGCCATTTCACCCATAAAATTTTAGTTCTCTTGGTGTAATTCAAGATTATTTTCTTTAAATCAACACTGCACTACATTATACTATATTGTCAATATGTAAAATAAATTTCAAAATGACCAATAATTTGCTTGCAGACACAGAAAAAAGCATTTAGTTGAAGAGAGTCTCAAGCAAGATGTTACCACCACTGAAAAGACACAAAGACTGACGCCTGTTTGGTGTGTTGAGAGGCTGGATGGCGCGCATAAAACTAGTTTCCTTACCTTCAATTATGTTCAATAATTGTTAAAATGACTAAAAAATTTAATATTAAACTTTTAAAATTATTGAATAGTACAAACTTCTTGATATTTGCTAAAATGGTAAGTAATATAAGCCCTAGAACCGATTACTGTATTGGCGGACTAATACTACAGCTGGTGGACCGCCAAATGCAAGTGAAAACATGTTGAGGTTGGCTCGTAAGAAACTCGTTAATCGAGGGATTGCTCGTTAACCGAAGTTAAGAATCTTATGGAAGGTAACTCGTTAACCGAAATCTCATTAACCGAGGGACCGCTGTACTATTCAATAATTTTAAAAGTCTTATATTAAATTTTTTAGTCATTTTAACAATTATTTAACATTTTAAATACAGGGAAACTAGTTTTTAGCACGCCAAACAGCCTGTCAACACACCATACAGGCGTCAGTCTCTGTGTCTTTTCAGTGGAGGTAACATCTTGCTTTAGACTCTCTTCAACATAAATGCTTTTTTTCTGTGTTTCCAGTCAAATTATTGGTCTTTCTGAAGTTTATTTTACATACTGACAATATATAATTCAGTGTAGTGTTGATTTAAAGAAAATAATCTTCAATTACACCAAGTGAACTAAAATTTTATGGGTGAAATGGCGGCATGGGGTGACTTCTCTTCCACCTCAATGCCTTCTCTTCTCCCTTCTCCTCCACCCCCACTTCCTTCTCTTCTCCCTTCTCCTCCTCCACCTCCCACTCAAATTCACATCAGCATCATCATCCAGGAGCCTTTTACATACACACCTCAAAGTAAGCGTACTTTACTACCTTTTTTTTTACTTTAGGCAATTTTCGGTGAACTGGAACCAATCACCCAAAAACCTATTGAAACAATGGTTTTGGTTAACGAATTTTTTCGTTAACGAGCAGCCTTCTGGAACGAATTGTGCTAGTTAACCGAGGGACCACTGTACACTAACTAATTTGTTTTATAAGTTTCCAATAATGCAACTGCAAATTAAACCTACTGTATATCTGCTTATTTTACTGTTTTGTAAATATAATGTGCTTGCTAAAAAAAAGTGAATGAAAATTAAGAAGGTAATCCTTTTACAGCTTTATTTTAAGACTCAAGAGACTTGCCCCCCCCCCCCTTCCATGAACATGCAGTATATATGCCACTGCTTAAAAAGAGCACTTAAAACTGGAAGAATGAGGTGTTGATTCGCTGATAGCACACACACACTGTTGTCATGGGCTGAGCATACAGCTTAGAGACACAAAGAGACATGCATGTTGCTTGTTCTCACATGGGACATTTGAAATGCTCAACTTTTGAGGGTCCAACAGGAAAGAGAGCATTAGAACATATGTTATTTTCAAACACAAATTGTTCGGCATCAAAATTTTTTAAAATATCTTTTCCAGCAGAAAACAGTGCATCAACAAGCACACCCTTGACGTTAGTGGAAGCATTCGTCTTTCCGGAATGTGAACGTGAAGAGTCGGTCATTGTGCCTCCCAAACGGTCCCGACCTTCATTGGACGAAGACCCTACCATTCCCATCATTACAGTTAGTCGGCCTACTCCGGCTGGTCAGGCTGTTACACCAGTGGTGGGACTGTCAGTCAACACTCCTGGTGGCATTGCAGCTGGTGGACTCTCTCAAGCACTCACTACTGCCATCAAATGCTGGGATCTTCTCAATTCTTACGAACAGCTACGTGCAGGTAAGTTTTTGGCTTTAAATTTCTCCTACATTACCAAGAATTTTCAACTTGACATATTTTTGAGAAACAAAAAACTAAGAATTAAAAGTTGATAAACAGAAAAAAAAATAATAAATTGATAGTTACAGTACTGTACTGTATTTGGAAAACATGATTGGTAGTAGAATGAAAAAATATACATTGCCTATAATAAAAAAAATTGCTCATGGGAGAAAGTCTCTTAGTATTCATTTGATTTTATAAACACCTGAGAATACTGTATCACAATTAAAGTATAGTCAAAATAAACTGTCAACACTTTTGGCAGAGTTTGTGCGACTGTTGGAGAGTCTTGGCACAGACCGGTGGTGGTGGTTGCGTGTGTTCACAGTGGATGTCTTGATATATCAAGGCAGACTAGCAGAGGCATCCAGGGAACTGCGTCACACACTCACCCAACGTGTCCATCAGCTTCCTACTACATTCATCAGCACTAACCTCAAATTAGCTTCAGTGCTCTATGCTTTAAATAATTTATCTGTGAGTTAATTTAATGAGTTTTCTGTCTGTACTGTACTCTGAATTAATTAAAGAGTTTACATAAAGTGAAGTAATAATATGTTTTATAAAATCTTAAGTAAACTTAAATAATGTTACAGGTATCTCTCATCAGAAAATTTGCCTGTATCTAAATGTTTTTACACTAAAGACAACGAGGATACATTCTAGTACTGTACCTTAGTTATGTTAGACCAGTGGTCCACAACCTGTAGTTCAGGGGTGGAACCACATTATGGAGCCCACTAGGGTTTATTAGAAAATTTTGAATTATTTAGGATTCTTTGTAAGAGTGAAATTAATGAAAAAATTTAATGACTTGATACATCTATCATGTACAGGATGTGTATATTTACCCTAAACTGGGCCCAGAAAGAGAGCCAGCTCTCTCACTGGGGGTAAATACACACATCAGGTCCAAGAGTAAATTTAAAAAGAATGTAACTGGTCATAGTTAGACATGTAAAACTGCAAATAACTGTACAGTATACAGGTCCACCACCCATTATCTGGCACCTTTGTTTCCTGAGCCTTGCCGGACCATCCGTTTTGCCGGATTAACAGAGGTCATATTAAGCAATACATCTCTGACCCACTAGCTATACACCTCCTGGTATCTTTAAAGCACCATAGAATCTCATTACCTTTTCTCCTTGCTTCTTTATATCATACACAGTTAATGAACCAATACCATACTGATCACGTAGCTGGTGTTAATCTTTATACCAACACTCGTACTTGCCTTTGAAGCCCTAGCTGTACAGTACCCGGTATGTGCAAAATAAGCTGAGAATCACACAAAATCAAGGGGCTACCAGCAACTGCAGAGTAAACAAAGTGAGCGCGGTTAACACGTAACGCCATCTGTGGCAGCCCAGTAAACTAATCTGAAGGTCGCAGGAATTTCGAGTGCCATTTCGTAATTTTGTCCGGATTAAAAGAGGTGCCAGAACACCCGTTCCTGGAAAGTCGGTGATGGACCTGTGCGTACATGATTTTTTATTATTTTTTTTTCTTGAATTTAGATCCAAAGTTTTTTCGCCCTCCACTATATTTACAATGATAAATGTAGCCCAGAGCCTACAAAAGGTTGGGGACCACCGTGTTAGACAAATAACCAGTGAGGAATAGAATAAAGTAAATAATTCTTAGCATATAAATTTTTTCACCACAACACTAATTTCATCATTTCAGAACACTTTTACGATAAACAGTTCATTATCATCCATCCATAATGTACAGTGGAATTGTGATAATTCATGAGTTGAGTACCAAAAGACATTGTGAATTATCAAATCATGAATTATATTTTAATTAATTTAAATGGAAATAATTACTTAGGCTCTGGAAGCCATAAAATATTAATAAACTGTTCCAAAACTGCTTTAACAAACATCATACAATAGACTAACACAGGTCTTGTACACAAAGTTCTATATTACTTTAATAGCTCCTTCCTTTCCCTTCTCATAATCATACTCTGGGTGACACCAATACAACATCAAGATGGGCAGGTGCCAGACTGACTGTGACCACGATGTATATAAACAAGGAAACAGGAATATAATACTGTACCACACGATAACTCATCTGGCATACAGTAGGATTTTTTCAGTCATGTGAAAGCATTAAAATAATACTGTAGTAATAGAGGTACAGTACGTACCTGTGAATTTAAGAGCATGAATTTGTATCTCATAAATTATCGTGATTCCACTGTACTGCAGACTGGGAATATTCCCATTTCACTGCCTTAAGAGCTCCACTATGTTTGTTGTTATGGTTTGAGGTTGGAGATGGACATACGGTACACAAGATGCACGGGTAATAGTCCATTTTTGGAAACTGAGCAAATCAGACCGGAGGTTGGAGGAAAAATGCACAAATGTGATATCCCCTTTAATAGTTTGTTAGGCTAATGCCAGACTACTAGAGGGGACCCGATACGCTATAATCTGAACTAGTTGAGTCTGGCATGTTGCGGAAAACTCTAGCTTGGTGTGATTGTATAATCCAGTGGTAAATGGAGTGAAGGACTGTTGTTTCTGTCTCACAGGACCTTTTGGGTCACTAAGAGAGGAACCATTGAAGCCTCACAATGGGAAATATTGTTAGAGTCTTCTGGTTCACACTCCCTAATGAATCAAAACTAATATGAGAATTCAAAATATGAATCCATTACACCTTCCTTTATTGAGCAGAATGAATTTTGGCCTCGTTCAGGCTCATCATTTCCACCTTCTTCTACTGATACAGTGTTTGGTAAGTGGTATATTACCCATAAATATAATTGCCACAATAATACTTGTTTTACAGGGAGCAGCAGAAGCCGTACTGGAAGTTGTGGGTCAGCTGCCCGGTTGGGTCGGTGTTGGCAGTCTGGCTGGGGACCTGTGTGTGTCAGCTGCTCCTAACCGCCGTCACCTCCATGTGTTGGCACTCACACGCCCACAATGCTTGCAGTTTGCCACCACTCTTCTCATACATGCTTTACGACAGCGTATTATTGTGGACAGGCACATGGATGACTTGTGCATTGGCCATCTTATTACACTGTTACAGGTAAATTGATATGAGTAAGTTAGAAAATGCTTAAAGAAAATCATAAAAAACTCATATTGGGCAGAACAAGAGTTTTCATTTCTCATCCAGTCATTGTGAAAATGTGCGGATTACAAAAGTCTGGGTACAAGGTTTTTCAGGAACTTAACCGTTTTATAAATTGGTGAATGCCTGTACCTAGTGGGATGGTGATATTTCATGTTTTTATACATAAGATTTATTTTAATGTGTTGTATAAGTATGCATCCTCTATTTACAGTATGAGTGGCCAAAATACATGAATACGTTTGAAGAAATTTTGCAAATTATTAGAAAACAAGGAGGCTTCTCATACCCTCTGTTTTATAGCTACATCATCACACCAGATATATTGGAAGAGTTTATGTTCCTGGCTACCAAAGAGGGAGGAAATTTACAGATGGACATCATTCCCATAAACCACAGCAACAAGTAAGTTGGCAAGAGTAACTTTGGGCAGACATATCATGATGTGACATTAGAGGGGAAATTATGATACTGTACTGTACAGTAGTACACATGTGAATCATACAATACATGGGTCAGAGCAGGAAGATAGCCTGTTGAATTTTGTACTGTACTGTTTTAGAAAGGGTACAGTAAACTTGATAATTTCCTGAATGCTTGAGACTTAGACCTTTGCTAGTGCCACTGAGTCATTGCATAAAGATGCCATAGGTTATATCCTTGAAGAATTGTCAAAAACATAACAGGTATTAACTGAATAGACAACCCCCAATTTGCACCTAAGCAAATAAGATGAATCACCCCTTTGTTAATGAGTCTCTACCACACGGTCTGTTATCAAAGACTCAGCAGTGTTCAGTTGTGTTTAACCCTTAAGCCCGGGGTTAGGATGTTGTTGGGGATAAATCGAGAAAAAATAAACTTTTCCAAAAATAATTATACAGTAGTACCCCACTTAACGCGGTCAATAAAACCCACAGGGTACCGTGTTAAGTGAAAACCGCGTTAAGTGAACAACAGAACATATGGGATTAATTCCAATAGAAACTGGCCCGACCCCCCAAACTCCACTTTTTGAAGACACATAACTATGTTGTAGTAAAAATTTTATCTTAACTTTATGATGGTATGAAAAAACAAGTAATATAGAAGAGGTTAGGTTAGGAAAAATAAAGGTTAACATAGGAAAAATAAAGGTTAGGTTAGAAAAACTAAAAGTTAGGTGGAACACTTAAGGTAGTAGAAGAGATTGGTCGGTGTACGGGGATGGAGGCTGGTTCCGAGGCAGAGGGCAGGCTACTGGCCCTCAGGTGAATCACCATTACTAGGTGCATCACCATCACTGTCACTTACAATTGTCAGGGCTTCCCTGACAAATCCCTCAAAGTCATCTTCACTGGCTTGGGCTGGCTGTGGTGGGTTGCGGGCGAAGAGTTCCGGGTTTAAGGGATCCCAGCTAACGGAGATACAGGTATTACTTATATCGTTTCTCACGATTTTTTTTTAATAATATATTATTATTTATTATATTTTAGCCCCCAGGCCCTGATGTGCATCATTGACTTGAGCCCTGGTGGGCTAATCCCATTAAAAAAAAAAAGTAACAACTAAATCATCAAGTACAATACTGTACAATTCTTCAACAGATGTTTCAGAGAGTCTCAGAATGTTTTAACAGGCATAAAGATGGTAAGTGGCAGATAAATTTAGGGAAGAAACTACAGATAGTCTCCATAAAGTTTAAAGGTAAATGAGGCATCAAAAGATTAACGAGGATGATAAAACAGTACATTCTGTAGATATACAATAGAGGTGGAAAGAGAAAATTTGTTGTGTGCCAAGAATGGATGTGAGGTACATTAGTACTGTATATACTAAGGCACTAAAACAACCTACCAAAAATCTTGGGTATCTTATATCAGAAGCAGATACTGAAAACTAATGTGTTCTTTCCTTAGTACCAATACATTATCCATATCTAATTGTTTATATTTGATTGACATCATATTCCAGAGAATAAAGTACCATTTTTTGCTGTCAAGAATATTTTCATTACTCGTGAATTTACTTTCAGACAACAAAGAACAATATCGACACGTGGTGTTGACAGAGACCTTAAGCATGATTTCAAGATGGGAATGAAGAAATTGATGTTACGCAGTTCAGAACCCATAGAAGGTACCATCATCACCTTCCTGACACGGGAAGGATCATTAGTACACGAAAATCTGATGTGAACACTGATTTCACACATCTTTTCCTTTCAACATGCAGTACAGTAACGTAGTTATTTTCATACTGGATCACCTTTTGTGTGATATATACTGTACTCAAAATAAATTTGTTTTGAAAATTCCATGTCTTCTTTTATTAAAAAAGACTCCCTATCTTATAAATTAAATATTATCTGTCTGAAGCATTAAGTTTCTACAAATTGAATGTAGGCTTGACAAACTTTTCAGTCAATTTACCATATACTTGATACTGTTACTTAAGAATTCTCACTCCTTCATTGTATTGTACAGTATTGTACTTTTTTTACATTAATCTAAATGACAATAAACATTATATAAGCTGAATTTTTGCATTCATATATAAATACACTGAAGAGTTTGGAATTCAAAAACAAATATTTGGAAATAACCAATTTTCCCAAAGATTTTCAGATTCAAAAGCCCTCCTAGTCTCATCACCTGACTTTGCCTAGGTTGATCAGCTGATGGTGTACTCATGCTGCCCACAACTGAACTGAATTGAATTGAAACAGTTTATTTAGCCAGAAAAACACAGATACAGAGTGGATAATAATAACAATACTGTATTATCATGGCTGAGCCAGTTGAGAACCTGAGCTCTTTTGGGCACCTGATACACAGTACTGCATACTATACATTTATCTCAAGGAAGTATTATGTAACAATTAGTATCATCTGGAATAGTACAATGGCATGGTAGTAATAAGAACATCTCGTAATGTTACCACGGTTATCCAAAATCCTTGGGACCAGATGCATTTCGGATTTTGGAATTTTTCGGATTTCAGAATGGTTAGTTTTTTTTTTTTAAACAGGGATCGGACCACCTGGGCACAGGTCACTGACCCACATTGGGGCCTGGGGGGCTAAAATGTAATAATAATTATAATAATAATAATAATTCATAGGTCTAGGTTGTGTTTCTCACTTTTGATCTTTTTTTCATTATTGTATTTCTTTATTATTATTATTAATTTATTGCTATTACAGTATTATTGTTATTATTATTATTATTATTATTATTATTATTATTATTATTATTATTATTAATTTTATTACTATTATTATTTTATTATTGATTGTTATCATTATTATTTTATTTTTGTGAATTTTTTTATAAAATTTATTTACAATGAATAATTATTATTATTATTATTATAATTATTATTACTACATTTTGCCCCCCAATCCCCAATGTGGTTCAGTGACCTGTGTCCGGGTGGGCTAATCCCAGTAAATAAAAAAAAATGCTCCACAAAAAACTTTCGGTTTTCAGAGGTTTTCGGTTTTTGGATAAAGGGTTGTCAACCTGTAATAAGAACATCTCATAATGCTACCACGGTTATCACTTCAATATTTATTAATTTTATTTTTGTATTTTTTTTTTTCGTTTTTTTATATACTGGACAGTATCCATAAATTACAGTGGAATTGAAAAACTAAGTATAATGGGGGAGCAGTACAACATGGATTGTACAGTAATAAGGTTCAACAAGAGGACAGAACTGCAGGATTATGTCTAGTTGGCAATAATGTTTATTGCAATGGTAATTACTTATCTATTTACATGATAATTTCCAATAAAATGGTTTTGATGGTGCAATAAAAGCAGGTACTGTAAATATAGTAGGTGTTACAAGAAATAATAATACTTAGACAATAGATATTTTATTAAGAGATGATTTAAAGGAAGGGAGCGTAGTCTTTGCTCGGATGGGTGGAGGTAAGTTGTTCCACACCTTCATACCATGATATTTTATGGAGGTCTGGGAGTAAGAGGAGCGCACCGGGGGGTGGTCTGTATCGACTAATGTTACTGATGTAGAGTGGAAACATGCTAATTAACATCAGTCTAATGAAAATAAATTATATAATTACATGTATATGATAAACTATTAACAATATAATATGATCAATGATAATAATACAGCGATTCCTTTTTCTGACCGGAGATCAGAGATAAAGATCAATTTCCGGAAAATCCGGCCCAAAACTGGAGACCTGGCAACCCTATGTTACTGTATACTGGAGTAATAATGAAAGGGTTTTTTTATATATTCAACAAACATTGCACTTGAACTATCTGAGGCTGGCAGATCACTTCAACAGTACATTCTGGGGTTAGTGACATAGAAATTCATTCTCTTGTTTTGTCTGTACTGTACTGTAATGTATTTTTTAGTTTTAACTTTGAATTACTTAATATCATTACTAATTTTGCTGTAAAAGGTAACTTGCTCCAGTCTGTTATAGCAGTAAAGAAGAAAGTGTTTTTCACTTCATTCAAAATTCTGTAAGTGTGATTCAGCCTCAGTTGCTTCACTACTTGTGTTTATGTCAAGAATGAACTTCACCATTTTGTTGTGAATAATCTGTAGCTTGAATTTTTGCTTCTGTTTAAAGGGAGAGTACCATGACGAACAGGAATCTTCTAAGTGACATTTTATGAGTGCCAATCAACGGGTTTTATAGGCATCAGCGGAGAAGAATTTAGAAATTCCATAAAGACGATTTTTTTTTCATTCTTTACTTATAATGTAAGTTTCATAAAGCACCTTTAAATATTTTTTTTTGTAATGGTTTATTCAGTGAATTTAGTCCAAATATATGATTTTTTACTGTACCGATACGTTTTATGGTTAATGAGTACCTCATCTTTGAGGCTTAAAAAAATGTCGCTCAATAAACATTAATAGTGTGCCCTCATTATAAACATGTTTTCTTTAGAAAGTTTGCCATCAGGTGATGCCACGGTCTCCTTGCGGCACTGGCAGCACATTAAAAATTATGGTATTAAGGGAGAGTTGCGCTTCCTTTTGGTATATTCCTTAATTTGTTTGCTCCCTCTACCAGCTGACACACAGTACTGACTGTACTGTACATATATGAAAGGGGTATAGGTATTACAATTTTACAAAAGTTAAAATGATTCAAATACTCACTCGATGTATCATTGGTTAATATTTATATAGGGAGAAAGAGAAAACTAGAAATAATTTATTCTGTAGCGTTTCCATCGGAAATTTATATTTTTTGAGTACAGTATCTAATCGATAAAATTACCCACAATATTAATTGAAGTAGAGGGAAAATGTGGGGTTAAATACTTAAAAAGAACACCAAACAAACCTTTGAAAACCTTACCTAACCTTACATAACTTGTAAAAATGGTAAGAATCACTTTCGAGCTTATGAATCCTTCCTTATCTGATCAGCGAAAACAAAACCATCACACACTAAATACCGAAAATATGAAAAAAGGTAAACTTTTTATAGTTTTAGGGTTTTGAAAGGTTAGGAAACATTAGGTTTACCCCACATTTTCCCTCTACTTCAAGTAATATTATTGGTCATTTTATTGGCTAAAATACAAGAAAAATATAAATTTCCAAAGGAAAAGCTAGAGAATAAATTATTTAGCATTATTGCAGTTTCGGCCAATACACGGCTGACTGTTTCTACTGCAGTGGATCCTCTCCCCTACAACTGACGACTGAGCTCCTGCCGCGCGCCAATCAGCGTACAGCCAGCGATGCCAGTAGACCTACTCCCCAGTGCAGACGCACACGTAGCAACGCCAGGAGAGGCCATAGCTTCCCACGACATGCCAGGATCAGAGTGCCGGGCACCTGTCGCGTTCTCCTCTGTGATTGGCTCCCACACTACGCTCGCCTTGATTTCTGAGGTGGCAGAATTGTATAAATACAGGCGTGGCTGGCCAGGGAGCCCATTCTACTCTGACCTACTGGACCAGCAAGACCTCTCTACAGCGCCTCACCAACCAGCTCCCTCAGAAAGCTCCTCGCCCAACAGGACCTTTGAGCAAACTAGTCATCACCTAGTAACTCCTTAGCACTTCACTGTACAACAATATATATACAGAAAATGCATTGAGTTTCTATTCTACCTCATTCCTGAGTGTGAGGTATCTACATGTACATACGTTTGTGTGCCCATACAAAGAGACAATAGACAACCAAAGAGAATTGACAACTGGCCACATACAGTATGCTACACTACCATCACCAACCTTTATATCTCCTTTTTTGGAACATTTCTAACCCCATTTCAACCAGGGGCAAAGAATAATACATGTAATGTCAGAAATGAATTGTATAGTTTTCCATACTTTTGGGGGGAATAACTATAAAATGGGTACTTTCCTCCAGAAATAAAGGTCAAATCGATTAAATCACACCAACTTTAACTTTTGACTTTTATCCTCTTCACCACTGATCGGCTCATTAGCCGCTTGGGCGATTGGTCACGTCTCTGCTACCTACTGTTGGCAAGTACTGGGCTGCACTGGCTCCTGAATGTACCTGAACCCGCTCCAGTGTTGGTCAAATCTTGTCTTGAAAGAGCTCACACTCTGTGCCGTCACAACACTTTCTGGCAGATTGTTCCAAGAGTTCACAACTCTCACTCTGAAAAAGTTTGCCCTCACAGTTTTCTGGACTTGAGGCTTCTTCAATCTTGAGCTGTCACCCCTTGTGGGGCGAGCGTCCGCCAGCTCCAAGTAAGGACACTAGACTGAGTAGTGCCCCTTGAGGTGCTTATACTGTACACCACAATTAGGTCACCCCTTGCCTATCAATTGCCGTTAAGATTGTTAGGTGGGGGTGGGAGGTATCTAAAAAAAAACTGATTTCCGATGGAAGTTAATATAAAATTTGTTCGAAACTCGTCAAATACCCTGGGAAAAACCTTCTAATATCAAAAGAAAGACCGGTGCCAGATGTAAACAAATCATGGCGACACTTGTGACCGAGGAAATCTAATAATATTGAAAAATTAATATCTCGGTTGTCCTTAATTTCCACCATAAATATCATAGAAGAAAAATGTCTTAGAATTGTCTAAACATTACAAAATACATATTAAAAACAGCGAGAGAAAGACCGGTGTATTAATAGAAAGTGATCATAATCTTTTCAGAGGACTCATCCACATGAACAGTAGCTCTGTGCATACTTTGTGGGAAACAGTATGAGACCATAGATGTAAAATATCGACCCCACCTGCACAGATCATTGTTGTACATGTCCCCAATTAGCTCTCTGACTTACCCAAGGGACACAGGAGAGGTTGTGGAACACAATGTAATATATAACACATCTTAACGATATAAGACTCATTATATAAGTAGGTGTTGGCGACTTTTAATATTTACCTTAGTTTCCTATGTTTTTACTGCCAGAGGGTTGAGCCAGATGCATGTTTGTAAACACACTGCTGGCAAATGTTCTAATTTCCCAATTAACTACAACAATGTCTATGTATTCCGCCAAATAAGGCTGTGGAATGATTTGTACATCCTCATATTTAACACAATAACCTCAACAATTACAACCTGTCTTGTCTACCACATACCTCTTTATTATATATTTCTTCACCAACGATGACACGTTTTAACCCCGACGACAACGGCAACGAAACTGACAGTATGACACGATTCATAAGAAATGACACTGACCAATAAAGCATCTCAAATCAGGTGTCAGAGCTTCATGGGAGTGAATGAACCCGTCTCATTACTGTCAGGACTTCCCACAGTAACCCGTCTCATTACTGTCAGGACTTCCCACAGTAACCCGTCTCATTACTGTGAGAAGTTCTGACAGTAATGAGACGGGTTCATTCACTCCCATAAAGCTCTGACACCTGATTTGAGATCCTTTATTGGTCAGTGTCATGATCTCTCATGAATCGTGATTCGTGTTTCGTTGTCGTCGTCATCAGGGTAAAACATGTCAGTGTCATCGTTAGTGAGAGAATATATAATACACTCGTAGTCTTCTCACTGAGAAAACTTAGAATGTATCTCTCTCTTTGAATTTACTAAATACCTTCGTTGATCTAGCATGTGGCCCACTGAGATAATGGAGGGTCACTCATGTGGCCCACTGAGATGATGGAGGGTCACTCATGTGGCCCACTGAGATGATGAAGGGTCACTCATGTGGCCCACTGAGATAATGGAAGGTCACTCATGTGGCCCACCGAGATAATGGAATGTCATTCATGTGGCCCACTGAGATAATGGAGGGTCACTCATGTGGCCCACTGAGATAATGGAAGGTCACTCATGTGGCCCACTGAGATAATGGAAGGTCACTCATGTGGCCCACTGAGATAATGGAGGGTCACTCATGTGGCCCACTGAGATAATGGAAGGTCACTCATGACTGAGGTCACTCATGTGGCCCACTGAACATGGAGGGTCACTCATGTGGCCCACTGAGATAATGGAGGTCACTCATGTGGCCCACTGAGATACTGGAGGTCACTCATGTGGCCCACTGAGATAATGGAGGGTCACTCATGTGGCCCACTGAGATAATGGAAGGTCACTCATGTGGCCCACTGAGATAATGGAAGGTCACTCATGTGGCCCACTGAGATAATGGAGGGTCACTCATGTGGCCCACTGAGATAATGGAAGGTCACTCATGTGGCCCACACTGGAAGGTCACATGTGGCCCACTGAGATAATGGAAGGTCACCATGTGGCCCACTGAGATAATGGAAGGTCACCATGTGGCCCACTGAGATAATGGAAGGTCACTCATGTGGCCCACTGAGATAATGGAGGTCAGGTCACTCATGTGGCCCACTGAGATAATGGAGTCACTCATGTGGCCCACTGAGATAATGGAAGGTCACTCATGTGGCCCACTGAGATAATGGAAGGTCACTCATGTGGCCCACTGAGATAATGGAAGGTCACTCATGTGGCCCACTGAGATAATGGAGCCGGTTCATGCCAACAGTGCGTAACAGAGACATGACCAACTGCCCAAGCGGCTAGCAGTAGACCAGTGGCGAAGAGGATAAATGCAAAAGTAAAATTATGCAGTCCTTGGTGCATCTTGGAGAACAAACAGAATTACAACTATCCAATGGGTGAGCACTACACTTATGAAACGCTTCATGACATAAAAGAGGAATCATCTATAAGTACAGTATGGGTTGGATATTAGTATGCCCCACTAATTTATTGCCAGGATTCACTTCTGTATATTAATTCTTTTCTTTCTTTAAGGGAATTAGCCCACCCGGGCACGGGTCATTTTTAATGACCCACATCAAGGCCCAGGGGGCGAAAATATAATAAAACAATAATAATAATAATAATAATAATGCCAGTGATGATGATAATGGTAATAATAATAATACTAGTAATATAATTAATATAAATATATTTAATAAATAACAATTATAATAAAAGAAAATAATAATAATAATAATAATAATAATAATAATAATAATAATAATAATAATAAAATTAATAACAATATTTAAAAAAAATAATAATTATAATAAAAGAAAATACACATACAGTAATAATAAAAGTCTATAAAAATTATAAATAATAATAATAATAATAATACCCCCTGTAATAATAAAGAGCCATGAATAAATTCAAAACAAAAAATAAAAATATCAATAGTGAGAAACACTATATATGTATGTTGTGTTGTTAATAGTAAGAGAAACAATTGAGACCCCGCAATTGTGTGTAAATGAGGCAGAAAGTCAGATCAGCAGCCCGGGACTTGGTCACAATTTTTGTGATGCCATATGGCAGCAGGATCTACCATTAGACAACACATTATGCTTCCAATATCTTCCCAGGCGGTAGTACCTCCCTGTTTGGTAGCTGCCTACTACCTACCTAATAATGATACTCTTTCATCTTGTTTTTCAGATGTAATTCATATTAAGAAGCAACGTTAAACAACTAAAAGTGAATCCTAAATATTGACCTGCAAGTAAATATCAGAATTTTGTAGTCCAGGAAATTTGAGATGAATCACCAGCCTGATTTACCGTATTATATAACTACTTCATCTTGTGGCTTTAGTAATAAGCCTAAATTTCTGGGAGATCATTATTTATACTTTCTAACTCTTTGGCTAAGCTAAAACCACATGTGCCAAGGTTAGGATCACATATGACGAGGCTCGGACATTATAAATGGCTAGGAACATATGAGATAAGACTATAACTGCCTATAGTATTACTTGTGACAAGGATGGGATGACGTGACGAGGCTAGGATCACACATATCGAGACTAGGATAACGTATGCCAAGGTGCGAATACATTAGTCTAGAAGCACACATGAAGAGACTAGAGTCTTTTGTGACGAGACCAGGAATTTATTATGTAACTGTGGCAGGGATAGAATCACGTGACGACTATGTAACTCATCGCATCAAAACCCTTCAAACACCACTTTTTTTTCTTCAAATTCCATGGTTGCTGTAATAAGCACACGATTTACCAAGTTGGTTAATATCACACATAATCAGGTGTGAAAGGCGTGACGTACAGTAGGTGATAACTACAGGATTGCGTGAACTTTCTCTAAGACCGTTGTAATCTTGTTGACGTCACTATACAGTACGTAATGAGGAAATGTCAATGTATTGTATAACTAGTTCATCTGTTGTCATGCACAGTACACAGGCACACGTAGCCACTGGCACTGGGGGAAGAATTGCACCTGATTAGCGAATTCCCGGACCCGTGAAGGATCAACAAGTCTTAAGTCAATGTATTACACAAAGTTATATGCCAATATTTTAGTTCGTGTAATGGGTCGTTATAGAGTGATTGAGTCTGATGTATCGAAAAGCTCTTTCTGAACCCTTACGTTACCGATGTTTATATTGTTTACCCTCTGCTTTATTTGATTATGAAAAACAAACGTGAAACAAACGTCAATTAGATATATTTGTACTAAACATAAAAAAATAATGATGTAACACATTTTAAATTATTTTCTTATTTCGAAAATAGAGCCACCAGACTGTGGTGCCTGCACTAAGACTTATACGTGGTGTGGACTACATTGTATGCCTGCACTGTGGACTGTACATTGTATGCCTGCACTGTGGACTGTACATTGTATGCCTGCACTGTAATTATGCATCCTGAATTAAAGAGATCTTGTTTAACGATTTACTGAATATCTATATCTATACATTTCTATCTATACCAAGGTATTTACGAGTCAACCCAGGACGTTTGTTACCTGTATACAGAAGTGGATGTCTGTGTTGGGTTTTTACGACAAATCAGTGGTGATATGGTTATACTACTGGTGCTTGGTCACACCGGATTATGAACCACATAATTATTGCTCCATCATTGAGCATTTTAATCCGGGAACAATGGGCTGCCAAGTGCCAACCTGGTACGATAACGTTCTACACTGTTTTATAACAATATCTAACCAGCTTAATACTGACTTTCCTTACTTCTATTTAGGTAATATTTCTACGAACAAGCTACACCACATTTCCAAAATCTGGTGTCCTGCCAGGGCCACAGTTAATTGAACGCCACCGTGACGCAACTTCTTGTTATCGACGCGCGTCACTTCCTTATCACGGAAAAATTACGATCACCAACCATTGTGTGCGGGGTAATCTGATGATCTCCGGAAATAACCCTAACAGTGAGTCCAAGATGGAGGGATTAATGGGGACCAAGGGCAGTATATAGTAATGTGAAGACACTGCTAGACCACCAGTCACCACAAGCTCACTGACAGCCAAGCGTCCATACCTGCTACACTACCAAGGCCTCCACATCTCACCTGCTTGTCATAACTTAGCCCAACAAAACAACAACAATGAAACACATCCTGTAAGTAGAGTGTCTTGAATCCCAAAGGTTTGGTGATTTAACAAGGGAACACGTACAGTTAAGGTTGCAGACCCTCTTGTTAGCCGCTCGGTCACCTCTCCGTCACGCACTGTAGGCAAGTATTGGGCATGCACCGGCTCCTTAACGTACCTATAGTGTTGGTCAAGTCTGGTCTTGTAACAGCTCACACTCGGTGCCGTCACAACTCTCACTCCGAAAAAGTTTGCCCGCACAGTTTTCTTGACTCGAGTCTTCATCAACCTTGAGCTGTGTCAGCCGGACCCGGGCCTCCGCCGGCTCAGGCCCTTACTACCATTCATGTCTACTATAGCGTTTATTTTCTCTGGCGTTTATTTTCACTGCGTTCACCCTTACTGGCGTTCATCTTTAGTAGCATTCGGTTTTACTGGCGTTCACCCTTACTGGCGTTCACCCTCAGTTCCGGATTTAAACTAAACTTGGCACGGCCTGGGGCCATCCCCCCCCCCCTTGAAAAAAAAAAGTCTCCCTGGCAGACTGGTACTGAACTTAGTCCATAACTCAGGTCAGGGTTGAGTTTTACAAATTTATATATTTTTTAAATTATGACACCACTTACACTTTGAAATTATTGGATTTTATTTCCACGAAAGTATTACTTTTACTGTTGGCAAGTACTGGCTCCTTGCTGAACCTGCTCCAGTGCTGGTTAAGTCTGGTCTTGAAACAGCTCACACTCGGTGCCGTCACAATACTCTCTGGCAGATTGTTCCAAGACTTAACAACTCTCACTCCGGAAAAGTTACCCTCACAGTTATCCGGACTTGCTGCTTCTTCAACCTTGAGCTGTGACCCCTTGTGGGGCGCGCGTCCGCCAGCTCTAGGTAAGGGCACTCAACTGAGTAGTGCCCTTTGGGATGCTTATACACCTCAATAAGGTCTCCCCTTGCCCGCCTGTGGTATAAGCCATGTTGTTCAAAACTTACCCTCCTCAGTACAGTATAGCACCTACTTGAGTGCTGTCTGCTGGCGTTATTGAAACCAAGCTTGTGCCAAGATCAATTAATCCTTCTCAAACTACGGGGCTTATAGCCTAATGTGTGGGTGAGGCTTCCCTAGGGACAAACGCGGACACTACTCAAAAGGAGGCATAAAATGGACAAGATACAGTTCTTTACTTTCCTCGAAACTTTCTTGAAAAAAGGCGTAACTTAGAGTGTCTAGCGTGGAAATCAACTTAAATGATCTAGGATGATAATGAACTAATATACGAGATCAAATTAATTTTGAACTTGTCTCAACGCAAATGTCATGCACAGTTTCCCATTTGGAGAATGGAGTTAGTTAAGGCCATCTCAGTGAAATTTCTGAACAGTATTTCCACCATGTAATTTTATTACACAAAATGACGTGCTCTTAAATCTCCTGGCAGGGGGAAATTTAACTTAAGATCCTTCGAGAATCTGAAGTGTCTAAGCTGTTATGTGTTCAATTTAATTTTTCCTCGCAATATATATATATATATATATATATATATATATATATATATATATATATATATATATATATATACACACAAAGCTAGTAATTAGTTATTATAATAAATATTACTAAACTGATTTAATCTTGCTTTGCGTTCCTCAGATTGGTTAGTGTGTGTGTTGTGATGGTGGCCAGGGTAAGCCATGGCCACCCCGCTTACCTCACAGCTGGGCCTGACGTGTCTTCCCAGTGCCCTTCACCCCCTAGAGAACATCCATTTCTGCTGCCCAACCCTACTGATTGTTCCTCCTTCTACATGTGCACTTGGGACTCTATCGCCATCCTCCAACACTGTCCCCTCCACCTCCAATTTAACCCCACTCTACAGGTGTGTGACTATCCAGCACACTTCTCCTGTGTCGTCTCCACCACACCTGCTCCAGTCTACAATGCCACCACACCTGCTCCAGTCTCTAATGTCACCACACCTGCTCCAGTCTCTAATGCCACCACACCTACTCCAGTCTCTAATGCCACCACACCTGCTCCAGTCTCCAACACCACCACACCTGCACCAGTCTCCAACACCACCACACCTGCACCAGTCTCCAACACCACCACACCTGCACCAGTCTCCAACACCACCACACCTGTACCAGTCTCCAACACCACCACACCTGCACCAGTCTCCAACACCACCACACCTGCACCAGTCTCCAACACCACCACACCTGCACCAGTCTCCAACACCACCACACCTGCACCAGTCTCCAACACCACCACACCTGCACCAGTCTCCAACACCACCACACCTGCCTCTAAAGCCACAACAGAGGCAGCTTCACAATGCCCTCCCTACAACCCCCAGTCTGTAGTGTTGCTGGCTAACCCTGCAGACTGCGCCACCTTTTTCATGTGTCTGCAGAATGGGTCAGTTGCCCTCAAGCACTGTCCTTTTGACCTCTTATTTAATGACAGACTAAAGGTGTGTGACTACCCACAACACGTTGAGTGTACCTCTTCCACCACTGTGTAGATCCTTCCTGGTACACCTCCATGATGTAGCTGATCTCGGACAATATTATTCTTTGTTTTTCAGTTTATATTTAGCTTTCCATAAAAAAATCTTGGATTGATCCCAATATGAGATGTTTTGTATTTATAACTAATAAACTATACTTAGCATAAACTAATAATTTTAGATTAAAAACTATAAATTTTATACAGTACCCCTGTACTTCTTTATCCAGTAGGAATTTATATAAATTCAGATGCTAAAATAAAAATTAGTTATAATAAATAGCTTATTGACTTTTCCGCCTGAGCACAAAGGACCTTGGAAAATTAAATTGAAAGAAATTTGATTAATTCATTTGACCACAGTTCGAGAAACTGAACTCAAAGGTAATAACTAACTTTCAGTTTCTCAACAAAATCTTTCATAGTATAGTTCTTACCAGGTTATGGAAATATCTGTATCACAACCACTAGCGTAGCTAGGGGGGGGCGGTCCGCCCCAGGCGGCACTTTTGGGGGGGCGGCACTTTTGGGTCTGCTCATCACCCATATCTGCAGCTACTGGAGACGTTAATCCATCCCTTTGTATCGGCGGCAAGTTAATCCTTGTCGTGTCTGACCTAACACCTGACCCACATCATCACGGCCACGTCATGAGCTACGTACACCCTTGCTATGCTCCCCCCCCACACACACAACCTGTAACCTGTTGAGGATTAAGGAAACAACTTCAAACAAGTACGCCAGTGAGCTCATGTGGTGTGGGTCAGGTGTTAGGTCAGACACGACGAGGATTAACTTGCCGCCGATACAAAGGGAAGAATTAACGTCTCCAGTAGCTGCAAAACCATGCAGTCTCGGGTCATATCAGTTCATGTACAGCCGACCAATCCACCAGTTACAAGCAATTCACTTCAGTTCTGCACAAGTCTCCATCGTGACAAGACGAGGGGAGGCTAGACGACTTTTAAGTTCTCTTGTGTTTTCGATCCAGTTATTTACTTCGTTGGAAGACATAATACTATAAGGTGAGAAATATTAAAGTATTGGTTAAAAAATATTGATGTGACTTTTGCTGCGGTACTGAGATTAAATATTAAGATTTTGTTTCACAGCATTGCGATTTTATACTAAGACACTATCCTCACTGGGGTACAGACAAAAGCCCCCCAGACGAAAGCCACCCAGACAAAAGCCCCCTACTTTGATCGGGGTGGCTTTTGTCTGACAACAGTAGGGCAAACTATTTAATATATATATATATATATATATATATATATATATATATATATATATATATATATATATATATATATATATAAAAGAGTGAGTCACTGTGCAATATGTATTTTTTGTAGGGTCACGGGGGGAGGGGGCCGGCAAACTCAAGGGCCGCCCCGGGCGGCACACACTCTAGCTACGCCACTGATCACAACCCTGTATGAAAAACTTTAGTCTGAGACAGCGATAGTGATTTAAGTGCAAGAGTTGAAGAGGAGTGTGGGTAAATGACAAGTGAACAGGGTCTCATCTTTCAGTGTTGCATTACACATCTACCTCACTAGAGCCGTTCCGAGGGGGTGGCTGCCCCAGGCCTCGCACTCTACCAGTTAGTATTATACAGGTCAAATACAACACATAAACTAGTAAAAAAAAGTCTGTGTTGACTGGAAGTATTTTAGTGAGAATAAAATCTTATGAGTCATCAAAAGAACATTTGTTCAACCTTAATCAAATGGAAGTGAAAAGAAGGTTGTGTTCAATGAATACCATGGATACACGCACATTACAAGACTTGAATAAAGAAAAGGAATGTTGGCAATCAGTTCTAACACATATTATAGCGACTGTGCAGTAAGCACAACTCGTCTTTGCACAAGTCATTGAGTGTTGGAAATTCCCACAATACTGCCAAAGCTGCGTTGTTTTCAGTGCTTCCAGTACTCCGAGAACTCATTCCCAAAGAAGCATAAAATGGAAGAAATTAAAAGTGACAGAAATGATGAGCTTAATGCCTTAACCCTTCATCGATGGCTAAGGATTCCACATTCCTCCCCCCCATAATGCACAAAAATAAAGCACTGATAACATGAAACTTCCACAAATGATGACTGCCATTCCTACAGCTAACTTTCACTGATGATGGCCAGTGTTTAGGCATTGAGAGTAATAAATAGGGTAAATTAAATGCAGGTCTGGGTCTGCTCAGGTCTGGACAAACTGAGAGAACTTGAAAGATTGGTAGAAAAATGTATACTTGTGACATGAGAGGGAGAGTTGATGACCAAGTGAGGAGGATGCTGAAGGAGAAATATGCTTGAGTGAGTGGAGAGTATGGTGAAGGGTGATATACTGAAGCAAGATACTAGAGGTCTTGTTATGGAAGGGAAACATCACAATAATACTTTATAATGTGTAAGTTTTGCTTTTGTTTCCAGACAAACTCCATTAAGCAGGAAAAGGCTTGAAAAAGTAAACTGACACAAGTAGTTAAATAAACTGGACAATAATGCAGATCTTTTACTTTGCCTTTTTACTTCACAAAGGGAGAAGAAAAGGAAGAGGGGATGGAAGAGAAATCACCTTTCAGGGGGTCCATGCTTGATGCCGTCATTTCACCAATAAATTTTTAAGTTCACAAGGTGTAATTCAAGATTATTTTATTTAAATCAACATTGCACTGCGCTATATATTATCAATATTTTAACTAAATTTCAGAATTACCAATAATTTCAATGTAAAAATGCAAAAATACTCAAAGACATCAGCAAAATAGATGTTTACTCCACTGTCAACCAAGCCAAACTGACACCTGGTGGCTGAGTCAAGCGGCTGATGGACGCACAAAAAAACTAGTTCCCTAGCTGTGCTGCATATATTATCAGCATGTTCACTAGATTTTAAAATGACTAATAATTTTAATATAAAAAATGCAAAAATATTAAAGAGCACAACTTCTTGATATTTACTCCACTGGAAACGAATGTAAACATAGAACCAATTACTGTATTATTGGCAGACTAGCCCATCAGCTGATGCTCACAACAAAACGTGTTTGTCGTAAGGATTTCGTTAATCGAAGTTTTGTTCATTAACCGAATTGAAGATCCTTATGGGAGGTAATTCGTTAATTGAACCGTTCGTTAACCGAGGGACCACTGTACAATGTACTGTACTACTGAATTTATTTTGAAAGCACTATTCTGCAAATTTTTCCAACATTCTTAATAACAAGGAGAGAAATCAATGCACAAAATATGAATACAGTAAAGCCTTCAATTACGACGGTTCTACTAACGAAGATTCACATCTAAGACCCTGGTTAATTTAGGACCCAATTCAATTTATGCCATAATTTCCTTAGTATTTAAGAAGAAAAATATTACATTTTCGTATAAATAATAGCAATCCAGATATTAAAAAAAAATACACCTTGCGCACAGAGGCTGCCGGGCTTGTGAATGGTGACGCCAGCATCACTAGTATAAACAGTTGCAGTTGGCAGGCCTTTTGTTTTCATGCATGTGAACAAGAAAAGGAGAAAAACATTCTCAGGTTTCTTACAGCATTTTTGCATCCCTATTCAACATGAGCAAGAGAGCAAGTGATGGTAGTGTTTCAAAAGCTAATAGAAAGTGTATAAGCTTAGCCGAGAAACTAGATGTGTTAAAACGATATGAAAAAGGTGAGAGGTTTGTGGATATTATATGGAGCAAGCAATGGACATATTTTCTGAAGTGGATCCATTAACAGAAAGCCCTAAAATTTAAATAAACACAAATGACCTCTACATAAAGATGTATAATGAAAAAATAAAGCAGCTGTGCAAGGTTCTTTTGACAGCTTTATTATTCGAAGGCTTAAACCGTCAACTTCAGCTGCACCATCAAATTCAGCATCATAAGCTGATTTAACAACAACTTCAGGTTCAGTAACAGTTTCAGCAACAGCTATGACATCTTTATGGAAAGCTACGGCTTCAGCCAGAGTTGAACCTGATGACTTCGTCATCTGATTAAAAAAACTCACACAACATTCAATGGTTGTCCTTATATTTTAGACTTTACCACCATTAGTGAGTAGAATTTTTGTTTTACATAAATATTATTTAAAACATATATGAACAGTAAATAAGCGTTGCTTTCATATTCATATGTAGAGAAATGGCGATATGTCTTCACATGTACGCACTTACTGTTCATACATTGGCGTTCCCAATCGTCTCGCTTTATTTCTTTACTATTAGTGGTTAGCTACTTCTAGTATTCCATGTATTAACATTAAATAACATTACTTAAAAAATACATACAGGTATTCAATTTTTTTACATTAAGTTCACTACAGCTACAACCAGGATCTTATTTTCTTCAGTTTCTTATGTAGAACCATCGTCACTCACTAAAACAGTGCCGTCTTGTCTCCTCTTGTGTGTTTTAATATTCTACGTATTATTAATGAATTGCATTGTTCATTTCACATATATAAACATTAATTCAATCAAATACATATTCAGTAATAAACAATAATGAATCTTTTGTACATATTCTTAAAAAGATAAATGACGCAGTATCCTTAAATGCACACGTACAGTATATGTTGGCGTTCCCAATCCATCTCACTTTTTTTTTTCTTTACCATAAGTGGTTAGCTACTTCTATTGTTCCATTTATTAACATTAAATAACATTACTGTACTTAAAACATATATATTAATTTTTTTACATTAATTTTACTACAGCTACAACCAGGGTCTTATTTTCTTAATTTTCTTGTGTCGAACTATCGTCCCAGACTCCTGGCTGTAAACACAAACGAAAACAATGGCGTTCCATCTCCTCTTGTGTGACCATATTATTATTCATTTATATATTGTATAAGGTGCATTCAGAAACATTATTTAAAGAATATAGTTTCCAATTTTCATAATTACATTGTTTGGGGAGTTAAAAAGAGGGTAAAAAGCCACACAAAAGATATGAAAGGGTCACACTTGGGAATGAATCTCATTATTATTGCTTTATTTTAATGGTAATTTTTTATTCACCTTACACTGCAATATTGGAGGACACATTACCGCCGTTATTCAAGGCTTTACTGAACATGATGGGCAAGTATTATTTTCAAAAATTAATTCTCAAGATAATTTTAATATTATTTTCAGCAATAAATTCTTAAGATAAATTTGTTAACATTACAAAAATATTTTAGCAACATTATTATTTAACATTAAAAATTTGACCTTCCTTATAATTACTACAAAGAGAAAACAAAAAAGTTATTGGTACTAACAACAATTACTTTATCCATCCTTCTTGCAATGATCTAAGACCATGCATGAAAACCTAAACAAAGGAAGGTTAGTAAACTATTAATCAATAACTAAAACAACACACACAGCTTCCTCAATTTTAATATTATCTTTTCTTTTAATTCTTACACTTCTTTAACAAAATTATTTTAATGTTAGTAGTGTGGGTTCATGACCGGTAGATGTCAAAAATTTACTGAGGTCGTTCGGGGATATCCCCAAGGTGGCTGCGTTTGACATTGGATGGAAATTTACGTAGGGATGGGAGACACTTAGTGCTTCCTGATCTACGAGAAACTGGACTTGGCGGTTTGTATCATTTATCAAGGCGTAAGCGGTAACACACCCCTGCTTCACCCCTAACACACTAAACATTGTGTCTTCATCTCCAAATCTTAAGTCCTTTACACCAATTTGTTTCCCAATTTCATTGAGTTTGACCTGAAACAAGAAAACATAAAACAATTAAAGTTAAGAACTGACGATATACAGTAAATGGAAGATGCCTCAATTAATCAACAGAGAAGGTAAAGGAAATATATTACAGTGGATCACAAACTATTAGCCTAAAAGATCAGTGTCCACCATTACTGTATTACAAATATGACTCGCCTTATTTAATTTATTTACTTCCAGGTTTCCTATCCACAGAAAAGATAAAATCCACAACTCTGAAACTCCTAAAGTTCACCAGAACCAACATGAGTCACCTAACATGAAATCAAAGTCTGAAGTGACTGTTTTCACAGCAGAGTTCTGTACTCTGCGAGCAAGTCGAATATATCATAAAGCAAGTGTGCAAGTACAATATTGTACACGTTCCCATAACGTCAACAGCAGGACACAAACTAACTCATAGAGGTACTACAGGAAAATATTAATCTTTTAAAAAATTTAGAATGCAATTTATTATGCTTACAATTATAATGCTAGACCTTTCCCAGAAAAACAACAAGGTACAGTATTAATATATCCACCAGCATACAGCTCATTGGATGAGGTGGGAGCCATGGGTCATTGGGTAAAGTGTAAAAACTTCACTGCCCATGAAGAGTAAAGCACACCACTTAATACAGTTCCATGACCTTAAAGACAAATACAGTAGAGTGTAAATTTATAAAAGTGTAAGACAAACCATAAATGAACATTTTTTTTTTACGGGAATTAGCCCACCCGGGCACAGGTCAAACGACCCATAACGGAGCCTGGGGGGCGAAAAAAAAAACGGAAAGAAATTGTAAATATAGAAGAAAACAGTTTATACTGTATTAATCTACACCACGAAGATGCCGGAAAACCAGCTTTTTAAAGTGAGACAGATTGTAAGAGTATGGAAACACAGAAGTAGTCAGAGCATTCCACAGTTTGGCTGTGTGAGGAAAGGAGGTACTATAACGGGTTATTCTCATGTGACCGACATCCACAGAGAAATGGTGGGCACCGCGGGCAAGACGTGTGTTACAAACCCACGGTCTTGCCGGCGGTACACAGGATGCCAAATCCACTGAACATTGCCCGTTAAAGTGCCTGTAAAAGAGAGAGAGTGAAGCAACATTGCGGCGAAGAGAAAGGGAAAAGAGATTGTCGACTAGAGGAGAGTTAATAAAACGAAATGCCTTTGATTCCACCCTATCTAACAGTTGGACAGAAGAAGAGCCACCCCAGATATGAGAGCAGTACTCCAAGTTAGGATGAATGAATCCCTTATATACTTGGAGCAACTGCTCAGGAGTGAAGTAGCTGCGGCATCTGTACAGCATTCCCAACTTTCGGGAGGCAGCTTTAGTTATTCTAAGGATGTGTGATTTCCAGGACATATTGGAAGAAATGGTGAGGCCTAACATATTTATTTCAGAATTTGGGAGGATGATAGCGTCCTGAAATGTAATTGGTGGGAGATCGTCTAATTTACAAAGTGTAATTGGTAAATATTGAGTTTTATTACTATTGAACTTTACCAGGTTTGTACCTCCCCATTCAGAGATGCTGCACAGATCCGCATTGATAGAAGTAATGATATCAGCTCTAGAAACAGATCTAGTTTGAGAGGAAGGGAAAAATGTGAGGAGGAGTGAAGAGTAGAATCATCAGCGCAAGAATGGATAGAATTAGTTGTAGTGTGAAGTAAATCATTGATAAAAAGAAGGAAGAGAGTTGGTGAAAGAACAGAACCCTGTGGGACACCACTACTGGTAGAGAAAGAGCGAGAGATCGATCCCTCGACAACAACTGCCATGGATCGGTTCTCAAGGAAGCTAGAGATGAGAAAACAAATTGGGGGAGAGAAACCAAAAGAGGGAAGTTTAGATAGCAAAGACTTGTACTATAATGTACAATTATACACAATCTAAAAGTTGATAAATAAAATTAGCCAGATTTATAATTCTTGCCATGATACTTTTTGTAATATGTGATACAGATATCTTCTGGTGGGGCGAGTTTCATTCACTATACAACTAACTGTCTTGTGAGATGCCAATGATGTCAAGGTTATACCAAGAAACACCTAATTATTACAGTTGGCAAAGTGTGCATATGTACTGCTATACAGTGTTTAAATATTACAAATGTGGAAAAAGCGAAAGAGAAGCAATATACTGTACTGTGAGCCAGACATAAGAACAAGACTGGCAAACAGTGATAAACTAGTGAGTAACTTCCATTGTAAATAAGACCACAGAAATAAACCAGACAGACATGACTCAGAAGAACAAAGAAAGAAGAGATAGACAAAGTTATAAAAGACTGTTGAGAAGGTTGTACAGTACAGTACTGTAAACTTAACCATACAAATAAGCTAAAAGGTGGACAAAGGATGGTGTTGCTGTATCACTCACCAAGATGTTTATGTCTGAATTGCGATGAGTGAACAATTCATAAAGTAGAAGAGTCACAAAATGATGGACAGAGAGAAAAGAGTAACTATCTGAGCCGTCCACACTTTGTGACGGGACACAGAAAAAGTCCAAACCTCTGCATTGTGTCGTGCAGACAGAAGATAGAGATTCTTCTTCTTGTCCTTCAGGAAGAGGTTCTTCATGTGCAGGCCTGGCATGTCCCTCACATGTTGCATAAGGGCATCTACTGTGAACACTTCCTCATGGTCTTGCACTTGGTAAGTAATACTTAACTGTTTTAGATGAGTCTCTAATCCTGTTCGGTCCACAAAGGTCTTCTGTGAGCCATCTTTTGTCCTCTCCTTTGAATCTAAACACGTCTTGGATTTGTGTGCAGTATTGGATGGCCCTGTACTACTGCTTTCTCTAGAACCTGATGTGTCAGTGTTAACACATGGCTGTGGTTCTTGGACTTCTGTCTCTTTATCTGCAATTAAATTTGTTCATGACAATATTTCTTTTCTTTTCTTTTTTTTACTGACTAGACTACCGGAGACACTTTCAAAATATAGGTAAACTATTTCCTGCCAAACTAATAATGATCAGAGAAGTCAATCACTGATATTAATCCCTTAAGTTTACAAGAAAAATAACAATGGTTTCATGAATAGTTTACTTTCCAATATTTATAATTGTTCTTAAAATTTGCTTTTCAAATACATGATTTATTCACTGGGTAAATTACTGACATAAAGTACCATCATATTCATGTTTTTCTTTTCCTTCACTATAACAAGAACAAACACCAACACTTCTTTCAACTATTGTCACTCAGTCTTTCTAACAGCTGTACCAAATGTCCTGCTGTGGTTCCACTACAGAGTCCTGGACCCAGAGATATTCATCTGACTCATTCCAACTGCTTCACATACATATTCACTACTATCACTTAATTCCTAATTCATGTGATCAGCAGCAAATCTGTGTGCACAACAAAAGCAAGAAAAGAATGGATGGAGTTAGGCTGCAACCTGTATTAGTAATTTAGTACTGCACTGTATGGTTATTTTCTGGACTTATTGTTACTCGAAATTAGTACAGAAGAAACTTTGTTAGACCAACCTGTTGAACTGTGGCAGAGAGCTTATTCCAAATACAGTATGGCAGACAACTTATTGCACTTATGACAAACAGGTTAATGTATATATGACAGCTTATTGCATCATTACATATATGGCAAACAGCTTAATGTGTATATGGCAAACAACTTAATGTGTATATGGCAAACAGCTTAATGTCGTATATTGCAAGCAGCTTAATACATGTGACAAATAGTTTACTGCATACATCGTGAATGACCATTGTATAAAAACAGAGATAGAAATGCTGTCTTACCTAAACCAGCCAAGGTGGTCATGGCCATGTACCACTTGGCTAAATTTGCTGGGGCACTAACACTGAGCTGTGCCTGTCTCATCAGTGACCAGGTCAACACATCCACGATGCTACAAGTATTTCCCATCAGCCATATTGTCTTTCCAAGTCTGGGGAAAATTGTTAGTAAATTGTAACATTAAACTAACACACAAGGTCCCTGGCCTTCACTAACCTAACACACAAGGTCCCTGGCCTTCACTAACCTAACACAAGGTCCCTGGCCTTCACTAACCTAACACACAAGGTCCCTGGCCTTCACTAACCTAACACACAAGGTCCCTGGCCTTCACTAACCTAACACACAAGGTCCCTGGCCTTCACTAACCTAACTCACAAGGTCCCTGGCCTTCATACAAGCTTGATTAATAAACATGAGAGTTAAAATCAGCAGAATGAAAAAGACTGAACTCATACACACACAGTGGTCCCTCGGTTAATGAACGGTTCGATGAACAAAATTTCGGTTACTGAATTACCTCCCATAAGGATCTTCAGTTCGGTTAACAAACAAAACTGATGGGCTAGTCTGCCAATTCAGTAATCTGTTCTATGTTTACATTCGTTTCCAGTGGAGTAAATATCAAGAAAGTTGTGCTCTTTAATATTTTTGCATTTTTTATATTAAAATTATTAGTCATTTTAACATTAATTTAACATATTGATAATATATGCAGTACAGGGAGCTATTTTTGTGTGCGCCCATAAGACACTTGATTCAGCCAACAGGCGTCAGTTGGGCTTTGTTGAAAGTGGAGTGAACATCTATTTTGTTGGCGTCTTGAATATTTTTGCATTTTTACAATAAAATTATTGGTCATTCTGAAATTAAGTTAACATATTGATAATATATAGCGCGGTGCAGTGTTGATTTAAATAAAATAATCTGTAATTACAGCTAGCGAACTTAAAATTTTATTGGTGAAATTACTGCATCAAGCATGGGTCCCCTGAAAGGTGATTTCTCCTTCATCCCCACTTCCTTCTTTTCTCCCTTCTCCTCCACCCCAACTTCGAATTCCCATCATCATCATCAATCAGGAGCCTTCTACATACACACCTCAAAGTAAGTGTACTTTACTGCATTTTTTTACTTTGTATGCACTTTTCTGTGAGCTGGAACCAATTACCCAATATCCCATTGAAACAATGGATTCGGTTAACAAAATTTTCGGTTAACGAACAACTCTGTGGAACGAATTGTGTTCGTTAACCGAGGGACCACTGTACTGTATAATGATTAAGTTAAGGTAAATTGGAGCTCAGTTAAACCACTTAACAGCTAACAAGATATGGATAGACAAGCACAGACAATGTTTCTTTATGGTGACAGCTCCATCACCAAACACTTGTGATGTAAGCATAACTATTGGTTTATATTCTACAAAATTTCAAGTCTGTTCCCTGGGCCTGATGAGTCCAGCCTTCTCCCCTAAAAGGATACATCAATAAACTTTGTCATGTGAATGGTTACAGAAACACACACTCACTGTTTCAGAGCCTCCACATTGTAATATAATGCTACATACTACAAAAACTAAGCAGCCTTAATATGTTCCTGATAAACCATATAGTTCATAATCTACTTATCATGAATCAACAAAACATTCAAGGAGATACAATATTTTCCCCCAAGGCAACCAACCCCACTTAGGAAACGTACCTTCCATTTAACTGCCTCAGTGCTGCTTGCCGTTCTTTGTTATTTCCACAAGCTATTTGTTTGGACAGCTGATCCATCAATTGGTCTGTTTCTGTGATGATCATGAAGGTGCCAGAAGCTTCATAATTGTACTGAGATGACAGGGGAAACAGGCGAGATATATACCGCAGGATGTTGGCCTCGCCTGATATTTGGGTTTGACGGAGAGGATTGACCTGTAATTACACATTTAATTCCTTACACAAAGTATACAAGCAGGTGGGAACAGCATCGTGTGAAGACGGGGGAAAAATATATACAGTGCAGTATATCAATTTATTCTTCTGGTGAGGTGTTGGTAAAGAGGTAGAGTACACAACAGTGAGAGGAGATGTGTTCTGTATATAGTGAGAGCAAAGGACAAAGATAGTAACTAGATACATGTCCCCCACTAAGTGCTGCAACAAAATTAAGCAAATGTATGTAACATCTTTTTTCTGTATACAGCAGACCTTAAGAATTGTCATGCAATATCAAACGGTGTTTTATTACTGTACCCTATACAGTATTTTAATAGCAACTGTCAATGAAAAGTGTTTAATAAGATAAATGAAAGACGGACTCACCATAAGGCATGGAGCTGGCACATCTTTCCAGTGCAGAGTGAACGCTACTTTGTGTTTATTGCGATCTCCCATAGGACAATCTATGAAGCAACTTCTCAAGACATCATTGACCTGTAAACAGTTAAGAATGCTATACCATACATTATTATTCATTTAAATTTTATAGTTTGTGGCTGAGGATGTTTGAAGCATACTATGAGTTCACTAAAACTTTCTTCCCTGTGGCCTGACTGTGCACCAACTCTACGGTACAATATATTTGACAGATCCATTGACCTGTTCAAATTGTGTGAGTACAAATGACTCTAAATATCAGTACAGTAGAATCCTGGTTATCCGGGGACCGGATGACCAGCAGATTCAACTTATCCGCACCAAAAAAGAAATAATAATAATAAAAATTCCTCCCAAATCAACTAGTATTGTAAGTTTGGATACTGCATACAGCAGAGATAAGCTACCATATTTATTGCTATAATAAACAATGAAATTGATACATATCATACAGTAAAATACAATAGCACATATTTTAAGTACTGTACTAAAATAGCCGCCGCCCACCCGTACATTAGTTTAGTACATTTTAGTAATGTAAAGTTTTTCAACTGTATTTTTGGGTAGATTTACATAAATTTCTTCATTTATTTTATTCATTTACACGCACACACCATACTAAAAGAAACAAAAAAGAAATAAATGACCTAAGTGCAAACCTGTACTGTACATGTACTAAATGATTATGGTCCTAAACTTTTTATGTCTAGTGCAAATTATAGCTTGTTTATATTCAAATTAATCACTATCTTACAAGAATCCCAGCAATGTAAATTATATTCTTCCCGGTCGTTTTGATGACAAATGGCAAGAGAAAAGCTTAGTCACTCTTAAGGACTGATAAATAAACACACAGACCTTTGGTGCCAACTGTCAAACATATCCCTCCCCCCCTCCCAGCCAGGGTTTTAGGCTTACAGTTTTTATCTTATATAATATCACAGACTAAAGTTAGGAGAATATAATTTGCATTGCTGGAATCCTTGCAAGACAGTGAATAATTTGAATATAAACGTCATATATTTTGCACAAGAGATAAAAATTAATCACCTGTATCACATTACAGTAGTGATTTAAGAGTTCTAGTGTATATATATATATATATATATATATATATATATATATATATATATATATATATATATATATATATATATATATATATATATATATATATATATATATAAACACTCACTTACCTCTAACACAGAAGAGTGAAGATGGTTCACAGAGAACACTGGACAACCAACTTCTTTCAGAAGTTTGCGAAGTAAAACCAGAGAGAAAGGCGGAGCGTTGGGATTGGCTGAGATCACCAAGTCATGTACTGATGTAGTCTGGAAGGCAAAGGATGAAAATGAAGTGAGCTGTAATACTGGCTTAGTCGTGTCAATATTGTTAGCATTATCCACTCTGTATCTGTATTTTTCTGGCTAAAAACCGGTTTCAATAAAAGATTCAGCAGTGTTGTAACAAGAGCCACTGTCTTGATATCATATACAGTACTGTGGCAGCAGGCATCATGAGAATAAGAAAGAAGTCTTGTATAAAGAGGGATGAATGAAGAGTGTACAGTACTTGTTATAATATTCAAATTGGTATTTGTACAAGAATGTTGACAAACATAATAAAAAGATCACAAGTAATAATAAAGTCCACAGGTTTTTATGTACAGTATACTGTCAACACCAGCTCCTACCTGTTGTTGGCTGATGACACAGGTTGAGTTGCTAAGATCCTGAAACTTGCTGCTGGTTCAGTGTGGCTCACCCATTAACCCTCACATTATGCAAAGCCAACAAATGTTCATACACAACTCACTGTTGTTGATCCTCCAACTTTATTCAACCAAAAAGTTCAAAGGCAATTTTGGACATAAGCCAGCAAGAGGGTGAGATTTTCCTAGCTGTTGACAATGTAAAAGGCTTAATACCATTTATGGGAATGTAGATGCATCATTTAAGACCTGTAAAATACTCTCAACTCTGATTTGTCTAAAGCTGACTTTTCTTATTTAAAACATAAATACCAAACAAGTTGATAAAACAAATTAGAATTGTATTTGCCTTCCCTTCCCAATAACCATGTGCAATAATTTTACATGAAATTTATCCATGGTTCTGGACATTTAAATATCTGTATAAGCTTTAACACCTGGCTAGTAATGTACTCTGAAAACCCAGTAATACATGTAGTACATTACAGTAGTAACCAAGAGACTATGCATTTGTCTAGTAATATCCATCCCATAGTGACTTGATTAATAATGATTGCAGTACAGCAACATAAATCAAATAAAACTGATTCAAACACAAATCACATGCAGAACCCAAACCTTGAAAAATTCATACCTGCAACACACATTACTGAACAACAAGACAATCCTCTACTGATGTCCAACAGCTGGCCGTCATATCTTATCTAACCCTAAAACTACTTAAAGCACATTATCGTCTTATTATCCTCTAAAACTGTGCCAAGCTTTAAAAAAAAATACCAGTGGTTTCTTGGTGGTTAGGAGCAATGGAAATTGGAAGACAGACAAACACACAGACAAATTGATGGAAAGAAACTGTACTGTATAATGGGTTAAGTTTTGTTGGGACAGCACAGTAAAAAGTGAGATTATCCCTGAACATGTGAACCACTGAGGAAGTCCATCAATCTGTGAACATTCAAAAATGCTAACTGTGCCAACATTTTAGCTTAAGGCATAATACTAGCCTTTGAATGAACTAATCTTGTTTATGCCAAATTTTAATTCATTTGTCTTGTTAGTTCAGGAGAAAACAGACTGCCCAATAGGTGCTATATTCCCCCCAGAAACACCTAATAAATAATCCTGGACAGCTACCTATATCCTCCACATCACCTCAAGATTTTCTTCTACTGGTTTAGTAATTCTGGAGAATTTTAAAAGAACCTCCACACACAATTACAGTTGTTGGAGCATAACAAGTGGCCATGGCTGCCATGTTTTCTTACAAAGAACAACACACAAACAACAACAAACTTGAATTATGGTGCCAACATCTGCAAATACAGTCTGGTGGTTCTTAAGGAATAAAAGTTTTTTACACTAATTACTAAGGAATTCAAAATGGCTGCTAGTTATAAGGAACACTCACATGTCTGTTATTAAAACCAAGTTGGTTGTCTAGAACAAGTCAAAATGTAGATGGATAAATGATTGCACACACACTCAACCTTCAACCAGGTGAGCTAAATAAGTTAATATACAGTACTGTACTACAAAGGTTATCTACTGAGTCATCTTAAGTGTGACTGAAGGCAATACTTAAATAATGAAAAGTAAAAATAAATAACACTACAGAAAGGGTCTCTTACTGCAACGATTATTTTCAATTTCTAGACAGGTCGAAGTCATCAAACAGGCTTTAAACAATTGAACTAAAGCAATTAAATGATCCAGTTTTTACAACTTTAAGACATAACTTGTGAGTGATCTCAGCCTAAAATGTAGAAAAGTCAATAGTCTTCACACTAAAGAACCCAAACAAAAATTATACTGTAGTATTTATAGTTGAATACAGTAATTACAGTTGCAGACGAGATACATAAAAACAATGTCCACACACACAAACACACTTGTCAACCACCCGCGAGACAATACGTACCCTGAAGGCGCTCCCAGTTTGGGCAGCCAGGCCGAGTCTGTTTACCCCCCCTCCCCCCTGCTATATCCCAACGCCCTACCAGCCTTATCACACCGGGATTTATTCAGCAAAACATTCAAGTGATTAGTGAATGATTGACTACCAAACAGTGTTCCTATAGTGCACTCCAAGAAAAAGCACAAAAAAACAGCAGTGTAATACTGAGTGTGGCTGGATCTGACCTGACCTAACTTGAAGGATGGAGCACACCTGCATTGCCCAAAGCTACTGTTCTGGCCACGTGACCACACACCTGCCCAACCGCATCCAACCCATACGAGCATGAACCGATTGCTATAAGAACAGCCCAGTCCCAACCATTGTAAAAACTATCAGCACATTATTATATATCATATTTGTATCACTTATGTTACTTGTATAAAATTTGTAGATCAAGAGACCCATTCCCCAATTATGTATTGTAATTGTATATTTTTTGCCTTCTGGCTGCCATGCTCTTTCAATAAACCGTTAATTAAAAAAAAGCACGCGCGCACACACATTCTATACTGCCCTTCAGGGTTTATTGAACAGTCTCCAAAACTGGGCTACCAACAACCACAACCATACCAAGACCATGGTTATGCACATCAACCTCTCCTACTACGTTGTCCCACCCCCTTCCATTACTTTAGGACCCAACACACTCCAGGTTGTAGATTCCACTGAGCTCCTCGGCATCACTATAGACAATAAATTAAATTGGAAGCCACACGTCAGTGAAGTTGTCAAATCCTCCAGTTTCTGTCTCCACCTCCTCCGCCGACTCAAGTCCCTCGGAGCTCCTGCCCCCGAGCTCCTCAGTGTTTACTCAACATTCATACTTCCCAAGCTCACCTATGCCTCCCATGCCTGGTCTTCCTCCCGAAATGCCACACAATGTAAACACATAGAAAAAGTGCAAAAGAGGGCATGCAAGATTATTCTCTCCCCTTCCTACTCCACATATCAAGAAGCGCTCAACACACTGACCCTCTCGGCTCTCTCTGACCATCACCACGACCTCATCTGCAAATTTGGTGAAATGCTTCTGAATCACCCTCGACGCCGGCTCCTACTACCACCTGAGATCCCTCACCCGGGAATTGCTGTTCGACACCACAACCGCATCCTGCCCATACGAGCACGAACTGATCGCTATAAAAACAGCCCAGTCCCAACCATTGTAAAAATTATCAATAACTTGTAATCAACCAGTGTATTCACTCCCAGTCAATCTTACTTTTTGCACTGTCACTATGATGAAATGCCCTGTAGTTTGACCTTCTCCCAACCTAGTTATTATATATCATATTTGTATCACTTATGTTACTTGTATATATTATTTGTAAATCAAGAGACCCATTCCCCAATTATGTAATTGTATATTTTCAGCCTTCCGGCTGCCATGCTCTTTCAATAAACCGTTAATTATTATTATTTATTATTACACACACACACACACACACACACACACACACTATGAGTCAGGACACCAGAAACATCAACATTGTTAAGCCTCCCCGATGCCTATATTGTTCTTATGATAAAACAATAACAACCTTAATTAATAGAAATTATGTTAGTGTATGTATAGTAATTTGCTTGTATTGTTTGGTCCTACAGCTGGGAACCTGAGTACTGTACCAGTGCTGAGGTTTATTTAACATCAGGAGAGAGTTTACAGTTTTCATACATAAAGGAAGGGGAAATATCCATCAGTTAACTGGTCAGCCAGCTAAAATGAATACCAGTTGTGTCTGACTGACTGACAGAGTACTCTTTGACCAGCTTGTGCTAATGCAACTTATAGTCAAATACCTCAACTGAAACTGTGTTGTACTCCGATACTTACAAGGGCTTTCCTACTGATAGTATAGGGTGATCCTTGTTTTAGTTTATACCACACATCTTGTTAACAAGTTATTAGTAATTATTATACAGTACAGTACTCACATTTATTAATTCATTGCAGGCTGTTAGTCATCACATAGTGTACTAATCATGTTTATAATGCTTGTACAGTACCAAACTTTCCATAGCCGATCAAAGCATCACACCAGCACTGTAGTTAACTACGAGCACTACACGCACAAATTCTGGTTTGGTGTAGCCAGGTAGATAAACTTAGATTGATACTTGCTGCCGGTGATGTTGAAGCGAACAAGGGTGAGGAGACAGTAGGAAAGGGAGAAAACTGGTAAGATATGTCACATTGACACCCAACATCTTGAGGGAGTACCTCCCAAGAGAGGTCCTGTAACCCTCGCAACATCTTAGCCAACTCCTCTTGCAGTAACTTGAGTTTCTTGACCACTTCTCTGTGGTGGGTTACAACATCCACCTCAGAGGGCCAGTCCTGCAGATACCAACAATCATCCAATGGTCACTCACTCACAAATTTTCAGTACAATACTTTCTTCAATGGTATGGTAGATTATTATTCAAAAACTTTATCATATTCAGAACATCATGTGATCTGGAGACCTTGGGATCCGTTTTCTTCTGCAGTTCGGCAAGAAATTCCACCTCCTCCTTTAGCACCTTGATTATTTTCAAGATGCTACACTGTCGTTCAGCTAAGCCTACTGATTCAACAGCTGAGAAGGTGTCCTCATCAGTTTCTGAGAGACATTGAAGTTCGGCCTTCAAGCAACCCAATCTGTACAGTACGGAGTCTTGCAGCCTTCCCACATCAGTTTCCATTCCTCCATCTTTATCCTGCTGTACATCAACATCAATTTTTTTTACAATAACATTTTCTTTATAAGAGAAGGAGAATCTGAACAAAATTCATGAATAAAAATAAAAATGACAAGGGTTATTGACACAACATATGGCAATGTATTCACATAACTGTTCTCTTCACAAGGACACAACAAACCACCTGTGCAATGAAGTTGTGCTGAAGGCTATTTAGATGTGCCAGATGATCTCCAACACGAGCCACTACTTGTTCCACCTCTGCCTGTTTCTCTTCACCACCCATCTAGTCAAGTGATCCATAAACATGTACAATAGACAGTCAACAACTACAGATGACACACCACAGGTAAAACAACATCACATTAACGAGTTGAGATACAATAATAATAAATTGCTTCTGGCAAGTTTAATGATGTGAGAAGACCAAACTATGATAAGAGGAGTGACACAACATGGAGCTGTGTTAGTAAGAGGAGTGACACAACATGGAGCTGTGTTAGTAAGAGGAGTGACACAACATGGAGCTGTGTTAGTAAGAGGAGTGACACAACATGGAGCTGTGTTAGTAAGAGGAGTAACACAACATGGAGCTGTGTTAGTAAGAGGAGTGACACAACATGGAGCTGTGTTAGTAAGAGGAGTGACACAACATGGAGCTGTGTTAGTAAGAGGAGTACACAACATGGAGCTGTGTTAGTAAGAGGAGTAACACAACATGGAGCTGTGTTAGTAAGAGGAGTGACACAACATGGAGCTGTGTTAGTAGAGGAGTGACACAACATGGAGCTGTGTTAGTAAGAGGAGTGTGGGCTTGGAGCTGTGTTAGTAACACAACATGGAGCTGTGTTAGTAGAGGTGACACAACATGGAGCTGTGTTAGTAAGAGGAGTGACACAACATGGAGCTGTGTTAGTAAGAGGAGTGACACAACATGGAGCTGTGTTAGTAAGAGGAGTGACACAACATGGAGCTGTGTTAGTAAGAGGAGTGACACAACATGGAGCTGTGTTAGTAAGAGGAGTGACACAACATGGAGCTGTGTTAGTAAGAGGAGTGACACAACATGGAGCTGTGTTAGTAAGAGGAGTAACACAACATGGAGCTGTGTTAGTAAGAGGAGTGACACAACAAAGATAAGTCCCGGGTACTGTATAAGAATAGTAATTAAGGAATCGCTTGTCAAACATAAGGACAACCAAGAAGGTGACAACAGTGAAGGGTTGACTGTCAAACACTTGATACTGTACATGTGGCAAATTAAAAGTCATAACAACTATTATTAAAACACAAATACAGAATAAACGTATTTTTTTTTTTACGGGCAATAGCCCACCCGAGCATAGGTCATCGACCCACAACGGGGCGTGGAGGGTGAAAAAATAAGAGTAAAAAGAAATTAAAAATAGAAGAGAAAAAGACTACGTACGGTGATATCTCCGTTAGCCGGAACAATTGGCGCAGAGCACATCTGGGAATGAGAGATTTCCGGGTGACGAGACGACTCTCAAAGCCGGAAAAAATCCCTCATCCCCGGAACTTTCTGGATAATGGAAAACTGTTCTCGGAAGTTCCAGAAAATGACCATTATATCATCTCTCAAACCCAGAAAAATATCCCCCATCCCCGGAATTTTCTGGGTACCGGAAGATTTTTCTTCGAATTTCCGGAAAATGTGCCCGATTTTCATCTATCAAACCCGGGAAAAAAAACCCATCCCAAAAATTTTCTGTGTATTGAGAAAATTATCTTGGAATTTTCCTGAAAATGTGCCCCTTGGAAAATCGTTCCCAAAGCCGAAATTTTCTGGAAAATTCCGGCAATGGGAACGATTTTCCGAGAAAATTTCAATTCAGGCTACCGGAGAGTTCCGGGTTTGAGGGATTTCGGCTAACGGAGATACAGTATTACTATTAATCTACATCGCAAAGATGCCGGAAAACCAGCTTTTTGAAGTCAGACAGATTGTAGGAGCATGGAAACACAGAAGGCAGAGCATTCCACAGTTTGGCTGTGTGAGGAAAGAAGGATGTACTATAACGGGTTATTCTAATGTGACCGACATCCACAGAGAAACGATGGGCACTGCGAGCAAGATGTGTGTTACGAGCCCACGGCCTTGCCGGCGGTACACAGGATGCCAAATCCACCGAACATTGCCCGTTAAAGTACCTGTAAAAGAGAGAGTGAAGCAACATTGTGGGGAAGAGAAAGGGAAGAAAGATTATCAACTAAAGGAGGAGAGTTAATAAGACGAAATGCCTTTGATTCCACCCTATCTAACAGTTGGACAGAAGAAGAGCCACCCCAGATTTGAGAACAGTACTCCAAGTTAGGACGAATAAATCCCTTACATACTTGAAGCAACTGCTCAGGAGTGAAGTAGCTATGGCATCTGTACAGCATTCCCAGCTTTAGGGAGGCAGCTTTAGCAATGTTGTGGATGTGTGGCTTCCATGACATATAAGAGGAAATGGTGAGGCCTAGCATATCTATTTTAGAATTTAGGAGAATGATTACATCCTGAAATGTGATTGGTGGGAGATCATCTAATTTGGAAAGTGCAAGTGATAAATACTTAGTTTTATAACTACTGTATTGAATTTAGCCAAGTTTATACCTCCCCATTCAGAGATGCTGCAGATCCACATTGATAGAAGTAATGAAATCAGCTCTAGAAACAGATCTAGTTTTAGAGGAAGGGAAAAATGTGAGGAGGAGTGAAGAGTAGAATCTTCAGTGTAAGAATAGATAGAATTAGTTGTAGTGTGAAGTAAATCATTGATAAAAAGAAGGAAGAGAGTAGGTGAAAGAACAGAACCCTGTGGGACGCCACTACTGGTAGAGAAAGAGCGAGAGATCGATCCCTCGACAGTACAGTGAAGTCCAGTACACTCAGTGCAGTGCAGTGCAGTACAGTACAGTGCAGTGCAGTACAGCACAGTGCAGTATAGTACAGTGCAGTACAGTACAGTGTACTCAGTACAGTAAAGTACACTGCAGTACAGTGTACTCAGTGCAGTGCAATACAGGTCAGTACAGTAAAGTACACTGCGGTACAGTGTACTCAGTACAGTACAGTGCAGTACAGTACAGTAAAGTACACTGCAGTACAGTGTACTCAGTACAGTACAGTGCAGTACAGTACAGTAAAGTACACTGCAGTACAGTGTACACAGTACAGTGTAGTACAGTGCAGTGCAGTATAGTACAGTACAGTGCAGTGCAGTACAGTACAGTACAGTGCAGTTCAGTATAGTACAGTACAGTGCAGTTCAGTACAGTACAATACAGTACAGTTCAGTACAGTTCAGTATAGTACAGTACAGTGCAGTTCAGTACAGTGCAGTTCAGTACAGTATAGTACAGTGCAGTTCAGTACAGTGCAGTACAGTGCAGTGCAATACAGTGCAGTTCAGTACAGTGCAGTGCAGTTCAGTACAGTGCAGTTCAGTACAGTGCAGTACAGTACAGCAGAGTACAGTATAGTAAATAATTATCATTCACTGTATCATTCCTTTTGTTTCTCAGTTAGCTACAGTACTGTACTTCCTTTTCCATTGCTATTTACAAAAGCAATATTTTGTATAAGAATAGACACAAAAACTACATTAGCTAATCATTAAAACTCAGACTTGTTCATGACAACACACCTTAACTGGTGATGAATGAGTGGCTGCTCCTACAACTGAATGGAGTGTTGTGTTGGGATTTGATGTCACAACCTTGTTTCCCAGAAGATGGTCCAGCTGTTGCCTCAGGTGCTGAAGTCTCTCCAGCAGAGCTTCTTGTCTTACTTCCAGGGAACTCACATCCTCGCTCTTCTGTTCACATCACATTATCCATGTAATCAGTACTGTATACAATACATCTCTACAGATCCCTCAACACATCCCATGACAGATCAGCGTTAAATGTTTTATTTAGGGGATCATCTTGTAATGTACATCAGTATGATGCCTAGTCAGTCAGGTCATTAAAAACATTACTGTATACTGCACAGTACAGTGATACTTTTGACACATCAGACTTATGGCAACAAGCCACTTCTGGAAAAAAAATTATAGAAGAAAATTTGTTTCTTACCCCATGAATAAAAATAAATGGGTGGAAGAATTGCATGTTCCCAACTTTTTGTTTTAATAGAGTGAATGTAGTAAAACCAGAGTCTAGGCTTTACTCAGCAAAGAACTTGACCATAAAAGCTCCTCCCCAACTTACGATCTACTCGACTTACGACCAACCGCACTTACGACCTGCCTCAGTCAAGTCAGTCGTACCAAAATGTTGTCAAATTACGTAAATTCAAGTCCCGACGTTAGTGATTGCGCTGTGTACAGACAAAATTTTTGTTTGTAATTCACTTAAAAATGGCTGGCAAGCTTAAAAGTGAGAGTTTTGTGGTATTGAGAAGAAAGAGAGACACCCATTTTAGATTTTCTCCACTTACGACCAATTCGACTTACGACCTGGATTTGGATCCCTAACCCCATCGTAAGTTGAGGAGGAGCTGTAGTGTTAAGCATAATAGTGTATAATAATAAGGAAACACCACTAGACCCCCCAACCTAATTAACATACGAATACAAAGGCGGAAAAGTTTGCATAATCTTTGGTAAAAACATTATTATGACAAGAGTATTACAATCTTACTTTGTTTAGTTCCTTCGTTTTATTATCCCTGAAGATCGTAGTAACTTGAAGTTACGTAAATCCTGAGGCGTGCGTATAACTTTAATGGCCTAGTCATAATCAATCACGTACTTATCTATAAGTGTTTCTCTGCACTCTCTAAAAATTGCCACACAGATTCTTCATCAATTAAATCATTGATTATTGATGCCAGCAACAGTTCAGTTTCAAGACTAAGGTATGGGCTCACTTTCACTGGCATTCGTTGGGTCAGGCTCACTTTCATCACTATCAAGCTCAATGCATGTCTCGTCACTGTCCACTTCGACCTCTTCACAGCCTGTATGCTTAAAATACTCGCCAAAACTAAGGAGGAGGCAGCATCTGGGCGTGCAGATTGGCCGAGGAGCTGTGACGTAGCAAGGGGAAATCCATTGTGATTGGCTACCTCGGGGGGTATGGTCCAAGGGAAGCGCGCTGTCATTGGCTTGTGCTCCTCTCGCTCTGAACTTTGCCACTTTCTGGAACTGAGCACACAGCAAGATACGTAGCTCCAGGCCTGAGGCGAAATCACACCTTATTTTTGAAGGATTTTCTACCATATTTCAATTCTAGCTAGAGGGTTACATCCAACATGTAGAGGAAGGGTGAAAATAGTGATATCTGTCAAAAAATGCATTTTGGCCGGGGTGTCACTTCACCCCCTTCTGACACTGAGAGCCTCAAATACAGTTAAACAATGCAATTGCAAATTCAGACGATTAGGAGGTTTACGGAGACGCTCAGATCGACGTAGTAGTTTTATTATTATCTGTACAATGAACGGCAGGAGTGGGAGGAAGCGATGGTTCATTTTCAGGCCCATTAACTGATCCCGGTTTCGCATTCTGAATTGTCGAATCAAGTTCCTCACCACGATTGATCCGATCACCTAATGCATTCATGTTTTCAGTGAATTGAGGAGCTGCACCCAGAGCTTCAGTAGGGCCAGTTGTTATGTTGCCCACTGCATAATAAATGTTAAATATCGCACTTATACATAATTAGTGCCAGAAATGCCATCGAAGAAAAGTCTCTTAGAATTGTCCAAACTATCATTTACAACTACAGCATAAAACTAACGAGACTCGTTCAGTGGTAACAAGTGAAATAATATTTTTTCATCTATAAAACTTTCCCTAAAGTGGCTCACTCCTTCCAACGCCTACAGTACAGTATTAACATAAGTACACAATTACTATAATAAACCGTTATGTATGCAGGTACTGTAAGAATGTTAACTAAATAAATTCACCACACTACGCTGTACAGTACAGCAGTAGGTAGTTATGTGGATCTTAACAGATGACTCTCAAAACATAATGCCAGGTTGGTGAGGCCAGGGGTGATGCCAGGGGTGAGGCCAGGCGTGAGGCCAGGCATGAGGCTGGTTCACATATTAGGACATTCATGGAAATTTTACCTCGTGCAAAAAATAAAAAATCATTCATGTCCAGACTGGACAGCAAAATGTGTATATAGTGGATATTTTGCAGTGACCGGCTAAGTTCCAACTCGTATACTACGTAAAACACAAGAACAAAATATACCGTACAGAAAAATTAGGTCAAATAATAATGAGCCAAGGTAGATGACCATGAAAACTTAAACATGACATAGGAATAAAGAAAGGAATTTATAAGAAATTAACGGGAGAGGAGGAGCAGCTTAGAAATAGGTATAATGAACTATCTAGGAATGTTAAGAAAAATGTAAGGAAGGCAAAGAGGGACTATGAAATCAGGATAGCAAGAGAATCCAAGGTGAATCCCAAGGGATTTTTCCAGGTATATAGGACAAAGGTCAAGGAAAAAGTTGGGCCCTTAAAGTCAGAGAGAGGGGAAGTGATCGATGACAGTGAGGAAATAAGCAAAGCATTAAACAGCTACTTTTTATCAGTTTTCACAAAAGAAATTCACGAGGAAATTCCAGAGGTGGAACTGATATTTAGGGGAATGAAGAAGAGAAATTAATGAATATCACTATCAGAAAAGAGGATGTTCTTAAGAAGATAAATAAATTAAAGAAGACAAAATCCCCAGGGCCGGATGAAATTTCCCCTCGAGTTTTGAAAGAGTGTAAGGAACAGATTAGCGGACCCCTCGTAAATTTATTTACAAAATCATTAGACACGGGAGTTGTGCCAGACTTGTGGAAACAGGCAAATGTAGTACCCATATTCAAAAAGGGAGACAGAGCATCAGCGTCAAATTATCGGCCGATTAGTTTGACATCAGTAGTGGGGATATTTCTTGAATCAATTATAGCAAATAGCATTCGATCGCATTTAGAGAAAAGCAAATTAATCTACGACTCTGAACATCGGTTTACAAAGGGAAAATCTTGTCTCATAAATCTGCTGACGTTTTTTTAGGAAAGTCTTCGAGGTAGTAGATAATGACGAAAATTATGATATTATTTACTTAGACTTTAGCAAAGCGTTTGACAGAGTACCGCATCAGAGGGTAAGGCTCATGGTATCGAGAGGAAAGTTTTAAATTGGATAAAATCATGGCTCACAGATAGAACACAGGTCAGCGTAGATGGTGTTAAATCTGAATGGGGCTGTGTAACCAGTGGGGTTCCCCAGGGGTCAGTACTGGGCCCACTCTTGTTCATAATCTACGTAAACGATCTAGATACTGGGATCAGCAGTGACATAAGTAAGTTTGCGGATGACACCAAAATAGGGCGGCAGATTAATTCAGGGCAGGATGAAAATGCACTACAGGAGGATCTAAATAAACTGCAGGAGTGGTCAGAAAAATGGCAAATGAAATTCAACACCAGCAAGTGCAGCGTAATTAATATTGGAAGAACAAATACTGTCAATGTATACAGCCTTAACAACATCAACCTAGAGAAGTCGACTTGTGAAAGAGACTTAGGGGTACTTGTAAGCCCGGACCTACGGCCTAGAAAACAGTGTGTTAATGTTCGAAATAAGGCAAACAGAGTATTAGGTTTTATATCTGGAAGTGTAAGTAATAAAAGTGCAGAGGTCTTATTGCAACTATGTCTTGCGCTAGTCAGGCCGCACCTCGATTATCGGTTCAGTTCTGGTGCCCTTATTATAGAATGGATATCAATTCACTGAGTCGGTGCAGCGAAGAATGACGAAAATGATTCCGAGACTTAGAAACCTTCCATATCAAGATAGGTTAAAGAAACTAAACTTGCATTCCCTTGAAAGACGAAGAGTGCGAGGAAATATGATAGAAGTATTTAAGTGGTTGAAAGGAATCAATAAAGGAGATATAGATAAAGTTCTTATAATATCCGAGCAGGATAGGACTCGTAGCAACGGATGTAAGTTGGATAAGTTTAGGTTTAGGAGGGAGATAGGAAGGAACTGGTTCACAAATAGGGTGGTGGACGAGTGGAACAAGCTTAGCAACTTTGTTGTAAGTGCTGGAACGCTGGAAAGTTTCAAAAGGAGGCTGGATAGATTCATGGATGATAGAGAGTGGTAGTAACTCTCGACAGGAGCTGCCATGCACAGGCCAACCAGCCGGTATTATTGCTTTTACACACCGTTCATTCCTACCACTAATCTATTATTATATTCGAATAAGATGTCTAATTATAAGATAATTTTCATCTATTACATTACCGACGGAAATGAATAATAACGGAGATAGCATACCCAAAATGTTCTCTATTTTCTTCCATTAATCTTCCTCCATTATCGCCTACCTCACCTCCAACACCGAGTATCTCCTTCATAAATCATCACGCGCATGCGTTCCAGTACACGTCACGCAGCCACTCAAAAGCGTTTTTGCTTTTGGAACCAATTAAAATGATTTTGGGTTTAATTCGCAGTATATTTGGCCCAATCAAATTCGAGTTATATTTTGGGTCTCTCATATTTTGAAATTCAAGTTCAGTTCCGACCATAGAAGTCTGCGAAGGGTGTCACTTAAAAGTACATGGAGCTGATTGCGAGTTTTTGGAAAAAAAACGTACACACTATAGCATTTTTTCGATCACATGGTGTTCTTCCAACCTCAGTAAAGTGTACTAAGAGCAAGAGAATGTAAATATCGCAAAGACCAACATATGTGGCGTTGGGTAAGAATCCCAGAATGCAACGACGAACAAGAACCAGGCCAATAAGGTAAGAAATAGGTGATTCCATCATATGGTGAGAGTCAGTTAGGTTAGGTTAGGTTTGGTTTTTGTTTTTCTAGTGTTTTTTTGGTGTAAGTTGCCATGATTTTTTTCGGAAAACGTCCAACGAAAAAAATTCGAAAAAACCCCCGGCTAATTTCCGCCAGAAATGAAGGCCATATTCAGTCTAAACACACACAAATACACTAGAAAATATATTTTTGACTTTCTAACAGAGAACAGTGTGACAATGCAAATTTACCAACCGGCCTATTGCAGATTCCTTATTTTCTTATGTTCTTAAGGCTATTTTACCGTGAGTGCGCTGTGATTGGCTAAGTGCTTTCTGTTTAATATGACAGGGGTTTGCCCCCCCAGCTAGGAAGTTAGGTAAGGTTCTGTGGGTTTATTGGATTGGTTGGGTCAGGTTGTATTAGGTTCTAGTAAATGTCGCCTCTTTTATAATGATAAGTTTCCATGTACAATAGAAATATGATTAGTCAGTTTGTCAAAGTCAAAAATAGTTCTCACATTGTTCGCCGGTAAAGGACGATGAGCCATTAGAGCACACTCACGGTAAAGGACGATGAGCCATTAGAGCACACTCACGGTAAAATAGCGTCAGTATGAACTTAGCCGGGCACGGTAAAAAAAATCCACTGACAAATGTTTATTATTACACTCATATAAGTGGGCATGAGACGGTAGTTCAGTGCCTGTTAACTGGACGAGACCCAGTGCATACCCTAACACTAATACCCATATAATAATTACAACCTGTACTACATTCCCACAAGATTATAAATATGTTTAATATATACCTGAGATGCACGTGTTGGGCCATAATACGAAGAGGAAAGGTCCATCCCTGACACACGGTTTAAGGCCTCCATCTTATACATACATGATGGAAGCTCCACTTTGTTTGGCACTTCAACCTGTTTCTTTAAGCGGTACATAGAGGTCATGGTCTCTCCCTCACCACACTTAAATTACCAAACACTTAATCAGCTGTTCCCCGACAGAGGTACAGTGTTGAATCTTTCCTGAGCTTCTGCGGGAGGTTGCTTGATACGTCATAAAAATTGTGATGTCATAAGTGTGCAAGTTTCATTACACCATACTACAGACATTGTTCAACACACAAGTATGTACACACACAAATCATGATCAAAAAGTTACACAAATCGTGACAAAAAGAAAAAGCATTGTGACATTCTCAAGGAGAGGGTTGATTTTAGTTTATTTTTAGTTTAAAAAAATTATTGACAAAGCTTGGCGTACAGTTTGCCTATTCTGAGTAATTCAGTCAGGTCTTGACTCTTGACACTGAGGATGGTATTGTTGCGTACTGTATGTGGCCCGTTGTCAATGTCTCTTTGTAAGGGCACACTCAGGAATGAGGTAGTGTGGGGTATGGGTTTGTTTGGTGCTCACACTCAGGATGGGTTGGAGAAAGGAAACTCACAATGTGCTCTCTGTATACATGTTGTATTGGATGTACAATGCAGCTTGGTGCTGGGAAGGCAGCATGGTTACAAGCGTGATGTAGAGAGAGCTGATTGGTGAGGATGCTCAGAGAAGGACAGCTTGTGGGTCGCCATGCTCGCCGGCGGGAGCGAGGGCCGCCAGGCAGGCGGAGGAGGTGTTGCTTGCTGGTTGGTGTAGGTAGAAAGAGAGAGATCACCGCGAGGTCAGGTCTTAAACAGCGGGGGTAGGCGTGGCTTAGTAATTGACCTCCGTGATGTATGGCGGCGCTGGTTGGCCCAGACCACGAGGCACACACTGTGGAATTCGCGGGGTCGGCTACTCAGCGACAAACAGCGTTTGTAGGGGAGAAATCCACTACAATACTCCCTCCTTCCCTGCAGGCGGTGTAGGAGACTTGTTGTCTGCAGGGTTGCATAGCACATGTGAGACAGAACGGGCGGTGCATGCCTCATGTGAGACAACGGCGATGGCGTGGATGAGCCGGTCGCTAGAGACAACTGTCCAGATACACAACATCTGTGGGAGCAGAGAGGGAGAAAAAGGGTGTGTGGAGGCGATGAATGTTGTGCTTCCCTCACGGCAGGTACAGAGTCGTCAGATGCGCCTGCTGGGGTGTGTGGGCCTGGGTCAGAAGCAGGGGCTGCGTCAGCAGAAGCGGATGAGGGCTAGTGACAGCAGCTGGGTCCACGACAGCAGCAGGGTGCAGGACATTAGCAGGGAGTACCTGAGGGAGAAAAGAGGGGTGTGTGGGTCCGCACTCAGGAGCAGGGGCCGCGGCAGGAGGTACTGCTGGGCCGGGGCGGCGTCTGAGGCAGGACGGGTGTGCTGGGGTCGTCAGAATGTGGTGCGTGGGGCAGGAAGAGGAGCCGGTGTCTGCTTGAAGACTGGGAGCGTGATCAGTGTCTCCTCCATCCTGTGTGAGTGCTAAACTCCGGGAGTCACCATTGTAGGGGTATCGAGATATAAATGTTGTCTAGCACTCAGGATGGAAGGAAACTCTAATGTGGTTTTCTTGTATAATATATAAGTTATATGATAGACAGTCTGGTGCTGGAGATGCCGTGTGGTGGGGAGCTGCTCAGTAGAAGACGTTCGGTGAGTAGCGTGTTGAAGGAGGTAGATGTGCAGGAGCTTCGTTAGAGAAGATGTTGCCTGTTGCTGGCCTCCTGGTTGAATAAATGTTAACAGCTAGGAGCTTGCTGGAGGAGGTGTTGCTTGTTCAGGAAAATGGGCAGAATGAGAGTTGGTTGGTGAGGAAGCTCAGAGAAGGACAGCTGGTGGGTCGCCATGCTCGCTGGCGGGAGCGAGGACCGCCAGGCAGGCGAGGAGAAGGGAAGGCAGCCAGGCAGCGGCGGAGGAGGAGGTGTTGCTTGTTCAAGAAGAATGGTCAGAATGAATCTCAATGGAGAGACAGAGCTTATATACCCAGCAGCAGCCGCTATGAGTCATGTTGGGAAAACCCGAGAAGTCGCCGGTGACTGGTTCCGTTGCTAAGATACGGTAACATCTGGGGACAGCTCTCGCTTGGTTGCTAGGCAACGGCACGTTGAATGTGATAGCAGGTGGTGGCTGCTACGCAGTTTGTAGGGGAGACGTCCACTACAATACTCCCCCTCCCCTCCAGGCGGTGTAGGAGACTTGTTGTCGGTAGAGTTGCTTAGCACATGTGAGGCAGACCGGGCGGTGCATGCCTCATGTGAGACAACGGCGATGGCGTGATGAGCCGATCGCTGAAATACAACTGTCTAGATACACACTATCTGTGGGAGAAGGGAGAAAAAGGGTGTGTGGAGGCGATGAAGTGTTGTGCTTCCCTCACGACAGGTACAGGTTCGTCAGATGCGCCTGCTGGGGTGTGTGTGGGCCTGGGTCAGGAGCAGGGGCTGCGTCAGCAGAAGCGGGTTAGGGCTCGTGACAGCAGCTGGGTCCACGACAGCAGCAGGGTGCAGGACATTAGCAGGGAGTACCTGAGGGAGAAAAGAGGGGTGTGTGGGTCTGGGTCAGCGTCTGAGGCAGGACGGGTGTGCTGGGGTCGTCAGGATGTGGTGCTTGGGGCAGGAAGAGGAGCCGGTGTCTGCTTGAAGACTGGGAGCGTGATCAGTGTCTCCTCCATCCTGTGTGAGTGCTAATCTCTGGGGTCACCATTGTAGGGGTATCGAGATATTCATGTCGTCTAGCACTCAGGATGGAAGGAAACTCTAATGTGGTTTTCTTATATAATATATAAGTTATATGATAGACAGTCTGGTGCTGAAGATGCCGTGTGGTGGGGAGCTGCTCAGTAGAAGACGTTCGGTGAGTAGTGTGTTGAAGGAGGTAGATGTGCAGGAGCTTCGTTAGAGAAGATATTGCCTGTTGCTGGCCTCCTGGTTGAATGAATGCTGGACAGCTAGGAGCTTGCTGGGAGGAGGTGTTGCGTGTTCAGGAAGATGGGCCAGAATGAGAGTTGGTTGGTGAGGAAGCTCAGAGAAGGACAGCTGGTGGGTCGCCATGCTCGCTGGCGGGAGCGAGGACCGCCAGGCAGGCGAGGAGATACGAGGGCTGCCAGGCAGCGGCGGAGGAGGAGGTGTTGCTTGTTGTAGAAGAATGGTCAGACTGAATCTCAATGGAGAGACAGAGCTTATATACCCAGCAGCAGCCGCTATGAGTCATGTTGGGAAAACCCGAGAAGTCGCCGGTGACTAGTTCCGTTGCTAAGATACGGTAACATCTAGTTGGTTGCTAGGGAGGTGGTACCAGGTGGTGGCAGCTACGCAGTTTGTAGGGGAGACGTCCACTACAATGTCATATATTTTGCACAAAAGAGAACATATCTACTCAGAGTAAACATTTTATCTAAAATTTGTATGTCTAATGCAAAATCTATGATGTTTATATTCAAAATGATCATCAAATTATAAGAATTCCAGCAATGTAAATTATATTCTGACCGGGTAATTTGTATGAATTTTATGAGCTAAAACAAATATCTTCAGTTAATAAAAAAAAAATATTCTTCACAGGGTAACAGATGGTCGGTCGGTCCCTCCCTCCCCCCCACCCCCCACCAACCGTCCCAAGGAGATGTGTGGGAAAACCAGAATATTTAACTTTTTAGTAATAAATAATACCTCAAACTAAAGTTAGGATAATATAATTGACATTGCTGGATTCCTTGTAAGACCAGGAATATTTTGAATACAAATGTCATATATTTTGCACAAAAAATAACATATTTACTCAGAATAAACATTATATCTAAAATTTGTATGTCTAATGCAAAATCTATGATGTTTATATTCAAAATGATCATCATATTGTAAGAATTCCAGCAATGTAAATTATATTCTGGCTGGGTAATTTGTATGAATTTTATGAGCTAAAACAGGCAGTCAGGCAGGGTGGCGGGTGGGGCAAATCTAAAAATAGCATCTCCAGCCGGACACTCACCGCGTATACGTGGAAAAAATCCGAGTTAAGTGAAAGTTCAGCTCTGGCGAGGCACCGCGTATACGGTAAAACGCGCTAAGTGAAACCGCGTTAGGCGGGGTAATATATATATATATATATATATATATATATATATATATATATATATATATATATATATATATATATATATATATATATATATATATATATATATATATATATATATATATATATATATATATATATATATATATATATATATATATATATATATATATATATATATATATATATATATATATATATATATATATATATATATACTGTACTTCATTTTTAGTCCATATAACACGCGGACTTTACCTGTCTGGCCTAAGTAAAACATATTACATTCCTTGCAAGGAACTTTATAAATGCAACCAATTGTGTTGATGGGGGGAATTCTTGATTAACATTTGTTTAGCAGTGCACGAGTTTTTAAATGCCACATTGATGGTCCAGGTTTCTAGTTGTAAAGGAATGTGTGAGAAATTTTTGTGAAATGGTAAAGATCTTGTAACTAGACTTAAACAACATAAATATAGTGTTAGGACAGGCCAGGAATCCAATGCTCTGTTTGTTCATTTGAGGGATAACAAGCATTGCATTGACTGGGATAATGCCTCCTCAATATTACCTTGTAATTCAATTGATAGTAGGAACATCATAGAATCTAGTCTCATTAAACATACCGAAGCATTCAACATGAATTTGAGTAATGGCATGTACAAACTGGACAATTTTGTAATTAAGAAGATTTGTAACCAGGTGAGAAGGTTGGGTCACCTTACCCTCTGACCTGACTACCGACCGTTGCCGTGCTATTTAAAGATTAGTAGGGTCATTACCTAATACCTGACCATTGTGGACCTGGTCTCACCCTCCTCTGTATATATACACCTTGTTTTGTACTTCTCTTTAGTCTGTACTCACCCCTGAAGATGTGAATTACACGAAAGCGCTTGGGAACTTCGTGTTTTCTTCTTTCCTTGTGGTTATCAGCATATATATATATATATATATATATATATATATATATATATATATATATATATATATATATATTATATATATGTATATATATTATTTCATGTAGATCCACAATGAAAATGTGGATAAGATAAATCTTGATAAAATCACACGGGAAAAGGGAAACGTGTGATTTTATCAATATATATATATATATACTGTATATATATATATATATAATAAAACTAGTATTAAGAATTAATACAACACTCATTTACGTTTGCTACAACACACACCATCTTTGGAGATAAAAGAGAACTACAGAACACTGTACAGTATTTGTCTGACCCAACATTGGCTAGGCTTATGAAGTTATGACCTGTGGGAATACTGCCCCGGATTAACGAGCCTTATAACGTGGGAATATCACCTGGGCTCTTGGAAAATACATGTACTATAATTACATAAATTATATGACATTGTTTTTTCACTGTGTTTATAATAATAATGTAATAATAGTAGGTTACAGGAGCTAGCTTAATGCCTATAATATGCCTGATTTTTTTATATACAGTATTACCTTAAAATAAAGCTTAACTTAAAATTGTTTCATCGACATTTTCTTCACAGAGTTATTGTAATATGAGTAATTGGTTATTTGCATGAACGAGCCAAAAGATGAAACTATACAGTACATGCTATGAGTGGTGTTTCCAGAGTTACAGTAATAGAGTACTGTAGTTATATCAAAACTTAGTAGGGGGGGCACACTTCAGAGAGCTTACCTAGGGCGTCGAATACCCCCGAGACAGCCCTGAGATTCTGTACGAGCTTCACCTAAGTAAATGTGGATTATTGGTTATTTTCCTTGTCTTGAATGTAACCATTCTACCAATTAATTCTCTAATTTTTCTCGGTCCTAGATACAGTGTTATGGAAGGGGTAAGCACTGACCACCTCTAACAGTATGAAACCCTTGTCTCTGCTCACACTGCCCAGTTGGCTGAAACTGAAGAGTTGTGCTTTATATCATATGAAGGTGAAGCAGTTCACAAGTAGCATGAGTGAAGAATCATAGCCTTCAGCCATAGATGATAACTTTCTTCACCATCCCCCTTTTTATAAAAGGACTCGAGCTGTAATGGGAAGCTCAACATGACTTCAAATTAGCCCCAATCAATAATGTTAGGAATGCTGAGCATTCAACCCACACACTTGACCTACTCGAGTTGCACAAGTAAAGCATAAGACAACAAAATGGTGACAGGACTTTGAAATCAAGATGAGATGGATGGATAATCTTAGATTAACCACAGTCTACATCACTCATCCTGATGCCCCTGAGCCTATCAAACTGTCTCTCAGAGTTTCTGACGGGGCATCCTCAACTCAGGCTAATTTAATAGCCCTCCTTGCTGCCCTTCTCACTGAGGAAGAAGCAGATGGTTTCTGCCCCTTGCTTGGCTGCTGCGATTCCAGGTCTGCTCTCGACGGGATCGCATTTGGATCAGGGGAAAATAAAGACCTCATCCTCCGAATACGAGGGTTAACATCCACACTTCAGGATGCAGGCCGTCCTGTGACATTCCTATGGATACCCAGTCATGTCGGTATCTTGGGGAATGAGGCAGCAGATGGCCTTGCCAAGACTGGCTGCAACAAGGCCACACCTGACTTCGTTGTTCCTCGAACACTTTTACAGATTAGGACCCAAATTCGCCGCAAACAGAGAGAAGCTCGGGAAGCAGCCATCCTCCTGGACTCCCCGCCCACCTGGTACGATGTCCTCCGTAAACTTCCTGACCTCTCGTACGTCTACGGGAACCGGGTCGCGGAAAGGGGACGTGATTGCTGGCCGTATCATCATTGGGTATGACTTTGCTTGGGAGATTGGTATCCCCGCATCCCCTGAGCAACGCTCTTGTGCGTTATGCAGAAGACCCGACAGCAGCACCCTTATCCACTACCTCCTAAGATGTCCCCACACACAATGCTTCCGTGATGCCTGCTGGACCACCACTCCACGACCCCCTGACGGAGACACGATGATCCTCCCCATACTGGCCAGATATTTTGTAAATAATATTGAGTATGTGTTAAAGGAATATCATTCCTTCCTTAGGCTTTAGTAAGCCCCTTTATAATATTTATACTGTATATACTTGTCACACTTGCCAGATGCTTCTGGTGTCATTGTACAGGGGTACCTAGTGACAGCACTAGGATCCCGCTTCCTCTAACAAGGAATAAACAATTGAAATTGAAAAATTTGATTAACCACATCTGCCATTCAGAAATTAATACATTCTCCCGAACTCTCTAAAATGACTTGCACATTAAGAGGACTCATCTAACAAAGAGCATCATGCTAGAAAATGACAAAAGAAAATAATGCAGACAACTGACCTGTTGGTGGGAAGAAACAAAACTAGTGTTTAGAATACTTGACTTTATAAAACAAACGCACTCTTATTACAAATTATCTTTACAAATATGCATATTCATGTTAAGTGTCTTCACAAAGATAAATTTTGTACTTAGCTGAGAGGCTGTGAAGACCATGAACAGCCATATACAACTTGGCAACGTAGTCTAAACATGTACATGTGTTTAGCGTGTCATCTTCAATGTGCACAAACTTATGCCCTTTGAAACCAGTAAGCCACACATCAATATGTGCTGAATAAGTGTTATGAATAAAAGCACTATGGAAATCTGTAAAAATACATACAATTATCACCTTGCAGTACTCAAAAATAGTAGGTTAATAATTACCAGGTGATAACATTGGCATTTACAGATAAAAAGTACATGGTTGACTTGACCCTGAAGTATTAATATTTGAGGGTGGGCACCTCATTAAAACACAACAAATCATATAGTAGGTAACATCAGCTCTGGCAACGTAAACGTCACCCGCTAATGACTAAAGTGTTGGGAGCCCATGAAGACTAATATATACCTGTATCTACAGTCACACCCCCCATACAAGGCCAGCAAGGTTTGTTTCACACATCAATCTTTGACAGGTAATCTCTCTCTTTTGTACATATAAGTGCCTATGTGCTCTCTCTCAAGCATTAGGGTCCAACATACTGTCTTTTACTTCAGGCTGTCACTCCAACAACTCAAGTATATGTTAATTCTATACGGTCTTCTTCATCAAGGACATTACTGTTATTGATTTGTGCGGCGACCAACTCTCCGAAGTCATTATCTACAAAAGGAATGTGACGAGGGTCATATCTGAGATTAATCGACTGACTGAAGGATTTGACGTGATACTCGTGGGGATAACGGGTATATGACAATGGATGACTAAATACATGAGTGTCTACAATACTATATCACTCCATTATGTGTGGAGTTTTATTGATATGATATCAGTAAAAATAATATGCCTCTTGATAATGCAAAGAGTACCTGGTATTTATATTCTAAAGAAATATAATGTACACTCAAGTGTATACAAATTCTATATGTACAATGTAATGTTGAAGAAGTCTATTGCATAATATAAATGTGCATACACCAGGATAATTTCCTGCAAGTGTGCACTTAACAACTCTTAATAGAATTCTACACTTTTCATAGCAAAGATTTACTCTCATAATTCAATAAAATATTATTACCAGTAATAATGAACATATCTCTTTATTTAAAAGGTACAAAAATTACTTGTTGACAGAAATGGGGTTGGGATTACTTGGCCAAGGACATTTTAAACTGTGTTTACGGTAATCACACCGGACCCAACACTATGCTGCCAATCACAGTTGTTTCCTTGTCATGTAGGTTTGACTCATACCAATTACTGCATTAAAATGCTTAAAACTTTTTCTTAACCCTTAACATTTTCTTAATAATAGTGGACTGATAATAGAGACTGCACAACACAGTACTGTAATGTGAACAGTACCACAACACCTTTTTCTAAATTAAAAATATCCTGCAGCTAGCATTTAACTTTTCCACCATATCTTTTCTGAGGGTCAAGGATTTTCTCAACTCTTTCTCTCCCATAAAAAGACTTCACCCAGTATATAATGTGTTATACCACAAATTGGTATATGGTAAAGATGGGACTAACTAAGGAGAACTGAGTTTCCAGACCTAGTCTAACAGGGCCCCTTTGTATTTCTACTAAAAACTATAATATTAACAACAGTCAATAAATCAATTGTCCACACTGTAACATCTCATTTCAACAAAATATAATAAATAATGGGAAGAACTATCTAAAATTTTCTTTATGGTCATTTCTGCAACGGGATATACCGTATCAGCATTATTTATGTAAAGCTTCAAATCCTCTGTACCAAGAACAAATACAGCATGATAATTTTACAAGACAATTTAAGTATTTGTCAGCTTGGACTTGTACCATACAGTACTAACACCACATGGAGATGACTTCCCCTGATATCTTGCTCAGGACAATCACTAAAGCTGTTAATCTGTTTCTTCTTCTGTTCTCAACACATGAGAGGTCCTGTACTCACAACCGATCATCATGACATGTTTATAACTTTGCTCATTATAACATTATATCTATAATTCTGTTCACATAATTAAAAAAGTTAGAAGTTTACATTAAGCTTCAAGGCTTTTTGTGAAGAATTACATTAGGAAAACATTATGATTTTTGACCTAACCGAAGCTTTAGGCTGCGCAGTTTCTGGCAAAAGAAAGATTCTAATGTTGCTGCACAAGAGCAAAAAGAGGAGTTTGGTGGATTATAGAGGCGGCAGTTATCAAACACCAGCATCACGTCACCAATGAACTGAGCTAGTCGTTGATATGCTTTTTCTTCCACTCTGCTTTCCACAGTTTTTAGGTCCATCGGTTCTTTAACCACTTTGTAATAATCGGGAACTTCTGAAGGATCCACCGGCTCCAGGAATGGCCACGCATTCTTGTGTTGCTGTAAATAAAAAAAATAAAAAAAATTATTAGCATGTAAGGGGTGCCATAGCTGAGCTGATAACTCTGTAAGCGATCCAAGTTTGATATTGTGCTCAGACTGGATTTGTAATGAATCACTTGCTATGGTGAAAACCGAGCCAATTACTCACCATATTAAGGCTATTACACTAATCAATACAGTTTTCATCCAGTAGCTGTTATGTAACAAAACTGTAGTTCCTGTACAAGATGTACAGAACGTTAGCTTGAACTTAACAATAGGTGTGTGTGTGTGCACAGTTTATGTACAAACAATTCATACAGTTTCCTTATTTGTACAATAATATCCCATTACACAAAAAGAGAGCCAGACTGAGCCCTTTTCACAATAGCCAGAGGGACAGAAAAGATCAGCCATAATATCGGTTTGGTCGCGGTAAAGCTCGGAACAGGAGGAAACTCACAGGTGAGGTGGCATGACGTGGAGGAGGGTGGAAGATGTTGGCAGTGCAGGAGAAGGGAGGTAGTGTGTGGGCAATGTTTCTATCTAGTATATTAGGAGTCAGAACATCTTCATATAACCATCAGTCCACACAAAGGATGCAGGCATTGCTGTTCTTCCTCCTCCCTGTCACTTGATAGACTAAGGAAACTTCCATCACTATCTATTATCCTCATATAGCGTGTTGACAGAGGTGACAGCTCTGGATAAATTTCCATGGCCGTGGGAACAAATTTGGAAGGGGCAAGAGGCTTTTTTTCCCCCTTGAGTGGGGCGTGTGTGGTCACCAGAGAAGGAACAGCTAACTGCATAGGTGTCTTCTTCTTCCCACGCACACCCATGTCCTGTTTGCCTCTAACACTTTGCACTTGTGTTTCACTTTCTTCATTACTGCTACTAGATATCAGCTCAAGTTCATGTTTTTCAGGCATTTATTTTTGTACAAACTTTCCTCTATTAGTAACACTGGAGGTGACGGGTTACTCCTCCCCACTCGTATCCAGCCTCCACACACAGATATCAACCCATATGACATCACGTAATCCACAGATACATAAAACTAAATGCCGCTGTTGGTGAAATGGTACTGAGCGAAACCTGTGGATACAAGGAATCCACGGATGGGAATCCCGCTGTTGCCAAAGGTCTACTGCACAGTATCTATATACTACCGAGCTTCTGTAGTCACTCCATTCCTCATGTACAGTATATGAACAAGTTATTTTGTACAGTGTACACACGGTAAAAAAAGTAGAGTACAGGTATCTATACACAGTGTGTGGAACAATATGACCCGACGGACGAAGGATTTTGACAACACTATCAAGACAACACGTGTCATATTGATCATTTCAAAATTCCTCAGACACATTTGGACATAAACTTTGTTTTACTGAGTGTACATGTGTTGAGACAGTGAATCTTCCTCTACACTTACAGGCACACACAAGTAAGAAACACTACACTACTGTACTTACTATAAGGCTTTTTGTGACTTTTTTCAATTCTGAATAATCCTTGGCAGAGAGATTCTTCTGGCAGGGGTAATTCCATACATTATTTGAATCACATTTTGGACAGATGTAATCATCTATATCATCTGCTTCTGTCTGCATTATGCCCACACACTTGCCATGGTACCAGTCTTCACACTGCTCACAGCAGATATAGAACTGAGTTTCATCATAAGGCTGAAAAACAAAAGAATGGAATACATGTACACAACAACCCACTACAGTACTGGTGCTAAATTAGGGTTACAAATGACACCAAAGACAACAGCAGGTTTTATTTAACTGGTGTCTGTTATAAAATGAATATGCTGTCATGAACAGAAGACGATTATACAGTTAAACCTCAATAAATTGAACTTCAATATATCAGAATTCACTTTTTTGTTACTCTGAGATGCTCTGGTCACCAGAAAAATTTTATATTTATATTTTTTTAAGAAATGGGGAGATGAAATAAAAAAAATCTTATGAAATGAACAACACTTACTGAATACTGTACAGTGGTATAATAAGATTTGCTATAGGCCAACTGAGAACTAAAACGTTTGAGTATGTAAGCTGGCTGAAGCTGATCAGGTGTTGCCACATTCATCAGGTTTATTTATTTATTGATTCAGTATTATATTCTCATATGATTGTCCTCTTATGGTTCATCAAGATCAATATAACATCTTCAGCAATAGAGAAAAAATACAATAATATATGTTATTTGTAATATGAGTTAAAATAAAAGGATAAGGTGTATCAGAAGGTTATTTACTCAGAATATATTCTTGTGAGAACTTTCAGCAGACGAGCTTACAAAAGGGGTCACTATAATGCACTGTATAGTATTTGATATGAAGATACCTTCTTAAAAACATTATTTACTACCTTCCAGTATTATAGGATGACTTAGTTTGGCTACGTGTACTTAGACAACTGATTAAAGAATAAACCAAGGTATATGCAGATGCCTTATACTTTCCACTACAATATTACTTATTAGGTGATGATAAATACACGAATGTACTGTACTATTTTACTAAGAGTTGAAGACAGACATTGTGGTAATCCAATCAGCTGTTTGCTCTTTGTAAACAATGACTCATGGTGTTCAGTGTGGGATTCGTTTTTAAGGAAAGTTGATTCTTTTAGGATAATATTTTATCAACCTGGCACCAAATAATCCTAAATTATATGAGAATTGTGGTGAAAATGCATAAAGCAGTGTTAAAGGAATCTTGTGGCAGAGAGGGGGAGGGAGCCACCCCTCTGCTCCCAGATAAACACTTGTCTTCCACGTACAATATACAGTAATCCCACATTTATTTGTTTTTATTTTTATCTTTATAGTACTGTACAGTATACATTTTCTCTTTATTTACAAGACAAATTCTGTGGTTGCTCGCATGTAACACCTTACAGTAAATAACAATCACCTCGGTGACAACCAGACTTGTATGTCTAATTTTCAACCCAGAGAGTGCTGTTTCATGTTTTTTATTGTTGATGTAACAGTGCTTTAATAACCTTGTTATACACTTAAAGACCTTAGTTGTTGAAGTAGTGTAGTAATAACCTATGTGATTTTCTTAAACAGTTCAGATGAGCAGTGTTATCTGCACCCCCCCCCCATATTTTGTTTTTCGTACTTTTGCTTTCTTTGGGCAGGGAGGGGGGGGGAGCTGCTGCCCCAATTAGTTTGATTTATCGGGGTTCTGCTGTAACAGCAACAATTCGTAGTTGTGATTATATAATAAACTCAAAGCCATTATATACACAAAGCTATATGGGGCACAACAATTATTTGATTATCCTATAGACTTCAGCAGAAACATTGATCACCATAAAACAATTCCCACTGTTTTATAACAAACAGATAAAGTTTAAATGTAAAGTAAATTATTTGAGGCATTAATTATGATATAACCAGAAATGAACTGTGTTAAAGGACACACTTGAATAGTGAGAACAAAAGCCTTTCTACACTAATGTCCTAATAATCACATTCAATAGTTAAAATCAAGTTCTTTAACATGAACCCAGAGACATTGTTAATCTTGGTGATGAGTGAATCTCCAAAAATCTTACAACACGTACCTGTCGACAAAAGCAGAATAAATCTTTGTTTAGCTTAGCGTTTGCACAGTCATCACACACAAACTCCGTCAAACTGCGACTCATGGCCTCAGTTATGCCCACACAGTCTCCATGGAACCAATTTCCACATAGATCACATCCAACATAAAATCTGTTGAAAGAAATTTAAAGGTCATAACATTATGGAACAATACAAATCTCTCAAAGACAATTTTACTCTAGAAAACAAAGAAACTTCAGTAAAATAGCTGGCAAACTGTGTGTGTAGCACCTGATATTGTGCACTATAGTCAACATTACAGAAAACCCTCGATAACTCGGCATGGATATGGCCTCAGAATGTATAACTCTGGAAATGCCGAGATATATAAAACTATTTGAGAAAATTTTAGCATATCTAGCCACCTGCATCACCTACCATACCTCTGTGTCAGCTATGCCTGTGTCAGCTACCATACTTCTGTCACCTACCATGCCTATGTGTCAGCTACCATATATCTGTGTCAGCTATGCCTGTGTGTCAGCTACCATACTTCTGTCACCTACCATACCTCTGTGTCAGCTACCATATATCTGTGTCAGCTATGCCTGTGTGTCAGCTACCATACTTCTGTCACCTACCATACCTCTGTGTCAGCTACCATATATCTGTGTCAGCTATGCCTGTGTGTCAGCTACCATACTTCTGTCACCTACCATGCCTATGTGTCAGCTATGCCACTGTGTCAGCTACCGTACTTCTGTGTCAGCTACCGTACTTCTGTGTCACCTACCATGCCTAGTGTCAGCTACCATACCTGTGTCAGCTACCATATTTCTGTGTCACCTACCATGCCTAGTGTCAGCTACCATACCTCTGTGTCAGCTACTATGCTTCATTGTTCACCCACAGTGTTGGTAAATGTTAAATTTTTTTACATCAGTAATTACATGTACCTGTACACATATATGGGTCGATAATCCTTTATTGTTGTATTTTTGTAGGAGGGGGGGAGAGAGAGTGTCTCGATTAGTTGTAATTTGGGATAATTCGGCAATGCCAGAGCCCCATACATGCCAAGTTATCAAAGGTTTACTACAGCTGTAAAGTAAAACACATAAATTACTATTGGCTCATAAAAGAAGAAGTAGAGACAAGGAAAACCTGGATCCAAAACTCAAATGTTTCTAAAGAACGTACACCTTTTAATATCACTTTGATATTTACTTTAAAACATATATCACCTCCAGAAGCTATTTTAGCAGTAGCACATTACAATATAACAGTTAACTACTGCTTTAACACAATGTACTTTATGTATGAACATAGTGATATTATAAGAAATAAAAGGGAGATCTTGAGGTACAGTATTATGCAATGATCAACAGAACTGCTTTGTAATTCCAGTCTTCCTTCACATTACTGGATACTTCTTACACCGATTATTGCTCTCCCTGTGAACACACGAACACCAGCAACAAAAAGAACACAACTTACTTAGTATCATCAAACAGTGTTCGACAAATGCACACAATTTTCTTGTTCTTGTTCTTTGTAGATTTTTTCGTTGTCGACGTTTTTGACGACGTTTTGGCCGAGGTGGGAGACTTTGTGGAAACTGGACTTTTATTGGAGACCGTCGTGGTTTCGGGCAGAGTGGAAGATTGAACCACGTGCGGAGATTCGGACTGCAGTTGGATACCCCCGGTTGATGACATCTGGGACACTGATAACTCTGAGGCTGAAGAGGAAAATGTGTGTTAATTGGTTAGGGAAAATTATTAACCACATTTCAACATTCTGCTTACATATACAATATATCTGTGTGTGTGTGTTGATGGAGGAAGCTATGGGGATGGCCCAACACTGTACCTAATCCTCGATTCTGATTCCCTCACAACATAATTATAATGAGGTACCTTACTTGTACGAGAGTAGATACAGTAGAACGTCGATATAACATGAAATACGTTCCAAGAGAGGTCGTCGCTTTAAACCGAAAACCCACTAAATCAAAGTGTTGTTTTAATGGAATAATTTAGTTTGGTACTTGAGAGAAACACAAAATACTAAAGAGACCGAGAGTCAACCCAGATGCACCTGAGCCTGTCTCCTAGAATAAACAAAACATTGATTTTTATAGTACTGTATTATGTTAAAACAAACACCCATAAAGAAACACAGCTAAAATTATGGGACGTGAAATGGTCTGTTTACTGGCTGGGAAGATGGGTGGGGGGAGGAGGTGAGGTGATATGTTTGACAGTTGATGCCAAGGTCTAGTGCTTATTTATTTATCTGTCCTTAAGAATGACTAAGTTTTTCTCTTATAAAATGTCACTGAACTGACATGTTCTAATTAATTTTATCTCTTGTGCAAAATATATGACGTTTATATTCAAATTATTCGCTGTCTTGCAAGGATTCTAGCAATGCAAATTATATTCTCCTAACTTTATTCTGTGATACTATATAAGATAAAAACTTAAAGCCTACTGTATAACCACCAAACCCTGGCTGGGAAGATGGGAGGGAGGGAGGGGAGGTGACAGTGACATGTTTGACAGTTGGTGCCAAAGGTCTAGTGAAGTATTTATTTGTTTATTTATGTCCTTTAGATTGAGTTTATGTTTTTTGTTTATAAAATGTCACAGAAGTGACAGGGGAGAATATAATTTACATTGCTGGAATTCTTATAAGATAGTGATTAATTTGAATATAAACATGCTATAGTTTGCACTAGACAAAAACTTTAGTAATCATTTAGTACATTATTTTGAGTACATGTACAGTACAGTTTTGCCCTAAGGACAGTGTAGCGTGCCCAGAGAAACATTAGGCGGAAAAAATTTAAAATATGATGCCCCAGATTGACTCGCGCAAAATAGGAAACATTAGCTTTAAATTAAACATTGTCTTTAATTGTGGGTGTCGCTTTAAATAAATAATCTTAAATTAAATCACTTTAAATCGACGTTCCACTGTACTACAGTATATTTGTATGGTGGCTCAAGATTTAAATATGCGAACCAATTGTATTCTAATAACATTAATGCATAATGACAACTGACAGATGTTAAGAACTAATATACTAACCAGTCTTCTTCTTGCGAGGTGAGGTAAGAGGTGAAGGTAACGATGCCTCAGGTTTACTCTTCTCCAGCAGCTGTAGTTGGTGCCTTGCCACAGTTATCTCCTTCTGTTGACAATTATTCTACATTATATAATAAAACAATGATCCACTTGGGATTTGGGGTAAATTTGCAGCACCTTAATTCGTGGTAGTGCAGGAATCGGGTCGATAAATTAATTCATAAAGGACTGTGACAAACACTGTTATTCTTGTTAACAGTACAGCACAGTCATACACATGGTAATGAAGAGGTTAACATTCTTTAATGCTTCAACACAACTGTTTAATAGTTCTGTACTGTACTGTATGATATAACCCCAAGTTTACATAATGTCCTTTTTACTGTTCATTATGAATGCCAAGTTTACAAAACATCACCAGCTTTCATAATACTCTTCAAGTACTGTATACAAACACACCGCGAGTTGACGGAGTGAAATAGCTTCTGTATGACACCGATGACTTCATTATCACAACAGACAGTAGTAATAATAATGGACCACATCATTAATGAATTCCCGCCCTCTTTTCTAACCCTTTCTTCTTATTCTACAACTGAACACAAGCTTCACTAAACAAATACCCATATTTACTCTGCCTTATAATCATTGGTTCATTCTTACTCCTGTACTATAATAGATGTGCGGCACTCTTCTTCCACAACAAATACTTTTAATGTAAACTTACGTGTATTTCTACCTGAAGTTCTTTTTCTAGCTGAGCTCTCTTCTTGAGGATGTCTTTCTTTAACAGGTCTTTGTGGCGCGTCATGAGGGACTCCAGCTTATGCTGAAGGGCTTGCTTTTTTCTTGCATCTAGAGCCTCAGTCTTGGCTGATGTTTTCTTTGGTTTGGTGGAGTCTAGCGGACGTTGCTCTGAGCGCTGCTTCTTGGGGCGAGGCTTGGGTGCTGCCACTGTGACTAGTGCCGGTCCTTTGTCTTCAACTGGGTCCCAGTCTATGTCATCCTGAGAGAAAAATGATGCAAAACTTCTAATAGAAAATCAACCAAGATTTTCATAAGAATATTAATGCAAGATTTTCTTATAGTAAAAGCAGCAGCACCAAGAAAACAAGAGAAACAACTACAGTAGTTTGCCTACAAAACAGTACAGCATGTCTTAAACCAAACCCCAACATCCCAAACTTTGATAAATATATTACTGCACATTTTTGTGATGGAAAGTAGCATTTTGTAAGAGGGTCACTATGGCATTAAGGTGGGACCCCGGTATAATGGCCATAATCTTTAGAAGCATCATCTCTCCAACTCATTAAAGGGGGTCCACATACAGTTAAGATTATTATACAGAAAAATCCAAAGAGAAACTGTACCATATTAAGAATGTCACTGTTAGTTGATAACCACGAAAATATTCTTGATAACTAGGAGCACGGCCATGAAGGAAGATACTGACCTGTTCACGAATCCTCTTTATAGGAGAAGTTCTGGATGGTACAGTGTTGACAGTGGCAGAGGCTGTGCTTGTTACTGTACTCAGAGGAACTTGGTCTTCTTCCTTCTTGGTCTGTTCAGTAGTATACTTCTGCAGCTGCATCAACTTTTCTTCTATGTCAGGTGCCAAATCTTCACGGCTCAAAGCTGATTTTATGGCTGTGGCAAAAAATATAAAAACTACTTTAAATATATGTAAATATTAGTTTTATAGAAAGTGAGAGAGAATGGGAAGTAACTCACGTAAAGTGTGTGTACACATACTGTATATAATAGTACAGCATTACATAAACTTGTAGACACCTGTAAGTCCAGGACATTGTAAGACTCACTTACAATTTTTTTCAATAATTATGTAAAAAAAAAAAAAAAGAGTAGACTAGTGACAGTCCCCAGCACAGTGTACACAAACAAACATTATATAGTTGTCTTCAACAAATGTCCAATACAAATACTGTATGATAAAGTGTATATTAACACTTCTTACCACACAGTATAGTATAGTACAGTATAGTACAATATAGTACAGTACAGTATAGTATAGGACAATACAGTATAGTATAGTATAGTACAATACAATACAGTACAGTATAGTACAATACAGTACAGTATAGTACAATACAGTACAGTACAGTATAGTATAGGACAATACAGTACAGTATAGGGCAATACAGTATAGTATAGTATAGGACAATACAGTACAGTATAGTATAGTACAATACAGTACATTACAGTATAGTATAGGACAATACAGTATAGTATAGTATAGGACAATACAGTACAGTATAGTATAGGACAATACAGTACAGTACAGGAATGGTGGTGTCATATACATACAGTACAGTATAGAATGGTATATTCATATACATACAGTACAGTATAGGAATGGTGGTGTCATATACATACAGTACAGTATAGGAATGTATAGTCATATACAGTACAGTACAGGAATGGTATTGTCATATACATACAGTACAATTTTGGGAATGGTGGTGTCATATATACAATACAGTACAGTATAGGAATGGGTGGTGTCATATACATACAGTACAGTATAGGAATGGTGGTGTCATATACATACAGTACAGTACAGGAATGGTGGTGTCATATACATACAGTACAGTATAGGAATATGGTGTATACATATAGTACAGTATAGGAATGGTGAGGTGTCAATACATACAGTACAATTATATAGGAATGGTGGTGTCATATACATACAGTACAGTATAGGAATGGTGGTGTCATATAATACAGTACAGTACAGTATAGGTGTCATATACAACAGTACAGTATGAATAATTGGTGTCATATACATACAGTACAGTACAGTATAGGAATAATTGGTATAGTCATATACATACAGTACAGTATAGGAATGGTGGTACAGTCCTTATACATACATACAGTACAGTATAGGAATGGTGGTGTCATATACATACAGTACAGTGTAGGAATGGTGGTGTCATATACAGTATAGCATAGAATGGGTGATTGTCATATACAGTACAGTATAGGAATGGTGGTGTCATATATATACATACAGTACACAGTATAGGAATGGTGGTGTCATATACATACAGTACAGTATAGGAATGGTGGTGTCATATACATACAGTACAGTATAGGAATGGTGGTGTCATATACAGTACAGTATAGGAATGGTGGTGTCATATGCATACAGTACAGTACACACAGCACAGCATAGCACACAGCACAGCACAGCACAGCATATGATCAACATTACATAGCATAAGAGCAGCCAACACATACAGCATAGCATAGATCAATCACAGCACAGTATAGTACACAGTACAGTACAGTATAGTATAGGACACACAGTACAGTATAGTACACACAGTACACACAGTACAGCATAGTATAGTGACTAACACACAGGCACAGTATATAGACACTATACAGCATAGTAATACAGCACAGCACAGCATAGCATAGACACAGCACAGCATAGTATAGCACACACAGCACATACAGCATAGTATAGGGATACAGCACAGCATAGCAGGACAACACAGCACAGTATAGGGCAACACAGCACAGCATAGCATAGACACAGCACAGCATAGCATAGGACACACAGCACAGCATAGCACACACAGCACAGCACAGCATAGCAGGACAACACAGCACAGCACAGCACAACACAGCACAGCACAGCATAGCAGACACAGCATAGCATAGCATAGCACAACACAGCACAGCAACAGCATAGCAGGACAACACAGCACAGTATAGTACACACACAGTACAGTACAGTATAGTAGGGACACAGTATAGTATAGTATAGACAATAGCATACAGCACACATATATAGTATAGATTAACACAGTATAGCATAGTATAGAGCCAATACAGCATAGTATACAGCACAGCATATACACAATACAGCACAGTATAGCACACAGCACAGCATAGCACACACACAGCACAGTATAGTATAGCACACACAGTACAGACGCAGACACATAATACAGGCAAGAAAGTATAGCAATAAATACAGCACAGTATAGTACAACACAGCACAGCATAGCATAGGACTAACACAGTACAGAGGGCACACAGCATAGATATATACACAGCATAGCACAATACAGCACAGTACAGCATAGCAGGACACCACAGCACAGTATAGTATATATTAACACAGCACATAGTAGCACACGTCAACACAGCACCAGTATAGGCATTAACACAGTAAGCAGTATCGCATATTAACACATAGTACATAGTACACACATAAAGATAAAGTACAATACAGCACAGTATAGCAGGATTAACACAGCTAGTATAGTAAATACAGTATATATAGCATAATACAGTACAGCATAGTACAATACAGCACAGCACAGTATAGTATAGGACACACAGCACAGCATAGTATAGCACACACAGCACATACAGTATATAGACACACAGCATAAAGAGTAGGGCAACACAGCATAGTGAGAGACAATACAGCATAGCATAGGCACACAAGCACAGCATATGAGCAGAACACACAGCACAGTATAGCACAACACAGCATTGCGCACAGCATAGCATAGGACAACATAACACAGCACAGCATAGTATAGGTGATTAACACAGTGCCAGCATAGGCAACACAGCATTGAAAGAGAAGAGAGGAATAACAATAGCATTATATAGGGCAATACAGTGCCAGTATATATAGGACACACAGTACAGTATATAGTACACACACAGTACAGTATAGTACACACAGTACAGTATATAGACAGTACAGTATAAGTACACACAGGCACAGTACAGCATAGTATAGACAACAGCACAGTATAGCACACAGTACAGTATAGTATAGACACACAATACAGTACAGTATAGTATAGGGACACACAGTACAGTATAGGCACACAGTACAGTATATAGCATAGCATAACACAGCATAAAGAGTAGTACAATACAGTACAGTGCTAGTATAGTGATTACACACAGTACAGTATAGTATATATAATACAGAGTAACACAGTACAGCACACACAGTACAGTATAGCATATCACAGTACAGCACAAGAGAAGTACACAGCACAGGCATAGTATAGGATCACCAGTACAGTATAGCACAATACAGTACAGTACAGCAAGTATAGATTAATGGCTGGTACAGTGAGCAGCACAATACAGCACAGTACAGTATAGTATAGGACAACATAACACAGTACAGTATAGTATATAGGACAACATAGCATAGTATAGGGCAATACAGTACAGTATAGTATAGACAATATAGTACAGTATACAGTATAGCACACACAGTACAGTATAGTATAGACAATACAGCAGTATAGTGCCAATACAGCACAGCACAGTATAGTATAGGACAACATAAATTGGCTTATATATAGGACACACAGCACAGCATAGCATAGGACACACAGCACAGCATATAGCACAACACAGCACAGCACAGTATATAGTACAGGACACACAGTATAGTGTATAGCAGGACAACACAGCACAGCATAGTACACACAGCACAGCACAGCATAGCATAGGACAACACAGCAACAGCATAGGGCAACACAGCACAGGTGTATAAAGATAGACAACACAATTACAGCACAGTATATAGATAGGACACACACAGTATAGTATATAGACAATATAGCACAGTATAGTACTAACACAGTACAGCACAGCATAGTATAGACAACACAGTATAGCATAGCACACAGTATAGACACAGTACAGCATAGCACACACAGTACAGCACAGTATAGCAGGACAATACAGGCAGTATAGTAGCACACAGCACAGTACAGCATAGTATAGGACAATACAGCACAGCATAGCACACAGTACAGTACAGTATAGGACACACAGGCATAGTATAGTATAGACAATACAGCACAATACAGTACACACAGTATAGCATAGGACAATACAGTATATATAGTATAGATTAACACAGTACAGCACTGCATGGGTCACACATAGCACACAGCATATAGCACACAGCACAGCATAATACAATTAACACAGCACAGCACAGCATAGTAGAGGACAATATATAGTATAGTATATAGGACAATACAGTACACACAGTACATTACAGTATAGTAGGACAATACAGTATAGTATAGAGTAATAACACAGCAATAGTATCGTACACACATAGCACAGTATAGTACACAGTACAGCATATAACACACATAGCATAGTATAGTATAAAGTAATAATGGCACAGTATCGTACACACAGTACAGTATAGTACACACAGTACAGTATAGTATAGTACAATACAGTACAGTATCGTACAATACAATACAGTACAGTATAGTACAATACAGTACAGTATAGTACAATACAATACAGTATACAATACAATACAGTAGTCAACAGTGTTAGCACACAATACAATACAGTACAGCATAGCACACATATACAGTATAGTACAATAAATACAATACAGCATAGCACACACAATATGTACAGCACAGCAAACACAATACAGTCCAGATATAGCACAAACACAATATGGTACAGTATAGTTGCAATACAATACAGTACAGTATAGTACAATACAACAGATAGCATAACAATACAATACAGTGTAGCACAATACAATATATGGTACAGTATAATTACAATACAATACAGCACAGTATAGGGCACAAATACAATATTAAGTAGCAATACAATACAGTTCAGTACAGTATACAATTTTCATTACAGTATAGTACAATACAATACAGTAGTATAATTACAGCACAGTGTAGGTAGCACATATCACAGCACAGCATAGTATAACACACACAGCATAGTATAGTATATAGTACAGTACAGTATATAATACAACACAATACAGTACAGTCTAGTACAATACAATACGATACGTGTATTTTGCAACAATTATTACAGATACAATACAGTATAATTACTGATACAGTACCAGTCCTAGTATGATACAATACAGTACAGTCTAGTACAATATGATACAGTACAATACAATACAGTACGGTATAGTATAATACAATACAATGCAAGTATAGTATAATACAATACAATACAGTATAGTACAGTACAGTATAATTGCAACACTTCTGATGCAGTATATTACAATGTCTGATACAGTATAATTACAAGAACAAGTATAATTACAGTACAATACAGTATAGTATAGTATAATAATAGCTTAGTACAGTACAATACACTACAGTATAGTACAATACAATACAGTACAAAATAGTGCAGTATAGTACAGAACAGTGGTACAGTGGGGTATGCTATAACGAATCTAATTGGTTCTAGAACCTTGTTCGTTATAGCATTCGTTCGTTATAGGATTAATCCGTTCCAGGCCCCCCAAATACAACCACTTAACACTGAAAAATATAATATAAAATTGTAAAAATTGTAAAAAAGTGCATAAATATGCATCTAAACCCCTGAAATAAAGAATATCATTAATATTTGTGAATAATAAACATGCAATAAGAAAAAAAAAAAAAAAAAATTAAATTATGTTCGTTGTAGGAGTTTCGTTCGTTATAGCATTCTCAATTTTATAGGTAAAACCGTTCGTTGTAGGAATATTCGTAGTATGATCCGTTCGTTATAGCATACCCCACTGTACAGTATAGTACAGTACAGTACTTGTTAATGTATTGTCTAGAATATCTGTTGAAGTAAATTTTTGTTTTATTTTGTAATAATCGAAGCCTTTTAATGTTTAAAGCAGCCACCATCAACTGATGTTAGCTGTAGGGACAATAGCTAATATTAAGATTAAAAATTTTTCTTTTAATTTTGATACTGCGTTCACCCAGCCAGCAGTTATGACTGGACGGTGTGAGCACCGTCTTCAAAGGGTTAATCATAAACTTTTTCTAAAACTATCAGTGTCACAAGTAAATTCTTCCCTTTTCCAACACTTTTTACTCACATTCTTTGAAGCAAAAACTTAATCTAAAAATCTTCTTCCAATTTGAACCCAGCCTGTTCTTCCCCAAACACACCCTCTCTTCATCAATAACTTCCCTTCTTTTTCTCATCATATACAGTATACAGTATATTCTGCACTGTCAACATGTCTTGGTACATATTTATTCATCCTTGCCACTCCAGGCTTCCAAATAAGCTCTGCCACTTCCAAATTACTATCCTCTGTATCTAACTCCCCATCACACTAAAGCTTTCAGTACTGTACGTACACTTATTTACATCTCCCGAGAACCTCTTACCTCCTCAGTCAGTGGTGCTCTTGTACCCACTTTATTCCGTCTTCACCTCCCTACATTTAATCTACTCCACAATATTCTGGAACTGACCAAATTATATTTCATCACTTGCAACCGGCAAGGAAACACAAACCAGGTGACATTTTAAAATGTCCCTCAATTTTATCAGTACAAACTGGTTGTGAGTTTTTGACTTACAAAACACAAAGTGAGACAGTCACAATTTTCTGTTTTACCCTCTACAGTATATAAAGAGAGGAGAGAGAATATTTACTTTGTTGAATATATTCTTGTGTGAGTACAAACTTCTTTGGTGAGGAGACTGCAGGTGGATTATCTTTGTCTGCACTGGGTTGTCCATCAGTAGTATCTGTTTCAGGTGTTTCTGTCAAATTTGAGGCTACATTGCTGCCTCCAACACCTGCCTCCAATGGTGAGTTCTGTAGAAAGAATTCATTTGCCTAGTGTACTAATACCGAGATAAGTAAAAACAAGGTACAGTCTCATTCAAGATTCTTTGAACACTGCTGGAGACAGCTGGCAACTCAAGACCGTTTGCTTACTATAGTAAGTAATATAATATAATACAAAACAACAAAGTCCAACCATTAATTAAGCAACGGGGAACCAAGTAACCAATCACTGCTTTTACATTCATTCATTCATAATTTTTACTGCTGTCTCCAGCAGTGTTCGAAGAATCTTGAAAGAGACTGTACATAAGTTAGGCACAATGAAGTTAATAACAACATATATTTTCTGTAAAAAAAATTTAAATGAAAGGCTAGAAAATGGTTCTTGCATATAACTAGTACTGTACGGGGTAGTTAAGAATTCAGTTCAATTACTGAGGAAGCATTACAAAATTCCTTCACAATAAATTGTGAAGCATCAGAAAAGATTTCTGCTGTTAACAAATTGTACATTATGGTACAGTATTATGACACAAGAATGTGTGTACTATATACACCATTAAGAATTAACACATAATAAAACATTACTTGAGAGAGGCAGATAATAGTCAGCGTCTAAACAGATAAATATAGCCTGGGCTTAATACAGACACTAAAACAACCAAAGACATATGCTGTAAGGCTTCTTGGGTATAGAAGAAAACCATAATCATCACCAATTATTGTGTCATCTTAAGAAACACCAACCTTAACTGTGATGACTGCTGGAGACTGTTGTGGAGATGCTAAAAGACTTCTAAAGACAGCTGAACCAGAGCCACCTTGACTCTGTAAGACACACAAACACACTTGTAAACACACTTGTATTATGAGGACAACAGGGATAGACAGAATCACAAGTAAGTACAACTATTAAACATGGTTGTAACCCATTGGGACCCCTAAGGATTACCACTTTGTCAATAATAACTCAATCTCAATCCTAATGCGAAGGTTAAATTAAGTTAGGGGCCCAGTAAGACAAGACTTAGGTGATATTTTCCCTAAATCATTTTCACCACTTAACAGCTTACTACCCATTTGGGCAGTTGGTCTATCCAGTGTTAGTACAAAAGGAAACCGGAGTCAGGAAAACCTGTGATGTTTGGTAGTGTCACACTGGATAACACCGGGCTGAGGCTCGAACCCTTTGACATATTTGTGAGATAAAAGTTACTAATTATCATTACACATAATGAAAAGAACCTAACATGGGGTAAGTTAAGGTACCACTACCCTTTCTTCCACTATTGGTTCTTCAGCAACATTCACAAGTCACCTGTGAAGTCACACTTCCACAAATGAGTAAATTTCATATATCTTCTCTATAATGTCTTGTCCTCTCTACTTTCATCCTGTTCTCTCTTACTGCACAGTCGTTCCACCTTCCCCTGCCATAGCGGTCTTCCTTCTCACTATGCACTTACAATACCAGATTGTCTCTTTACTCTTTTCTCCTTCTGCATCCTCCACACACGTTCATACCATCCCTATTGGCTATCTGTTTACTCATTCCACAACTCTTAAATTTTAATCTCCCATTGTCTATGCCAATCTAAACACCTTGTGCACTTCGCTATTACTTAATCAATCATTATTACTTCTTTCATCATGGTGACCCCACTGTAGCCCTCAGGTTAATTCACCTCTGTAGCTTGAATCTTAAAACATTTTGCTCCATTCTAATTCCATATTTCATTACCATTAGATGATGTGGGAAGCATAATACTATATCCTGAGTTCCTTCTTTACTTACTCAACATTACTCCTAAATACTTTAAATCTTTAGCCTCTGTCAGTATCTCATTCATTACCATAATTTTACTCTTCTATTCACTTCAATTTTCAGTTCAATACAATCTTACAGAATTCCACACCTCAAAGTCCTTCAGGACTCAAAACCATTACCTTACTTTTACAAGCATTTACCTTCAATTTCCTTCTATCACACACCTTCTTCATCACTTTTGTACTCCCTGATCATTGTGCATAAAGTGTGGCATCAACCGTGAAGACACATTCCCAGCGGACACATGGCTTCAACTTTGTTCCTGCCCTGCCCTAGTCACATTTGTTGTCATTTCTCTTACCACTGCACCAATTTCTTCAAAACCATATTTCGTTAGCTGCTCATAATAGTGCAATTTGTTGTATAAAGTTTTTGTGACTGGATATTCTTAAATTTACTTACCCCCTTCTTCAAGTATATTCAACTTCCCAGTTATACCCATATACAAATGGTAATAATAACCTATAGTGACCTCCCTCTCCTGCACTTTTCACAGCAGGACAACCCCAGAGCATCAAGGGTTAGGTATTATGGGTGTGTGAAGTGCTTGATGACCTCTGAGTAGCTATGCCAAACACTACCTACTCCCCTCCTAGCAGGCTGCACATTATCATCCAACTCACATCTCCTGGGTTGTGAGACTACAACTAACAACACAAATAACAACAAATGACAGCACAATATTTACCTGCTGAGGTTGTGACACAGAAGCTTGTTTCTGTGGTGTAGGTGACTCCTCCTGTTGTGATGTTGTTGTTGTTGTAGTTGTTGTTGTTGTTATTGTTGTTGTTGATGACTGAGGTTGTGCTGACTGTTGCTTGTTTGGCACATGAAGTGTTAGAGCCATGACAGGTGACAGTTGGTTCACTTGTAACTTGTCTGAAAATGTTTAAAAGTCTGGGTTTTTTAAAAGCTTTCAGATGCATAAAACTTTTTAAAATAAAATAATTCATACTTGTATCCACCTACAGAGTGTTCTCTCTTTGCCTCACACTGCCATAATCCCTTGTGTATTGATACAAACTTTTGTTTTCTCTTAATCATTTTCCCAATTAATGCCAAGTACAGGTAGGTGAACAAAAACACACACACAATCCCCTTCACTACATATCATTCATTCACTTTTATTGATGTAAAAGATGTTTTCGACTATGATCCTCCCTTACCATCGCAAAAACCCTAATCTGGTTTACTACTTCACTCATCTCAGCACCACAATCTACACTGCTGCTACCTGGATGTCTATTCCCCACAATGTGCACTAAACATGCGATGCACAATCTGCTGTATATCCATTCATTTTGAGGTCAAGAAACTGCATAGGTCATTCCTAAACAAACTTTGCAGAGTTGTTGATTTTTTTTTCTTTTAAAAAATATGATTGATTTGATTTAAATCGGATTTCTATTTTATTCAAGTTTGTATTAAACAGAATCCCCCCAAAATATTATTGCACCAAGATCGTCACCATCCAGTCCAAAATGAGTACTGTACATTACATCATCAAAGATGAGTATTGCATCATCCACTGCCAACCTGTTACATTATGCTAAGACCCGTGCCAGTGTGAAGTAACCCTTAGTCACAGACTCATAGCTAAGCAGTCACACAGAAAAGATGTTGTTGAGTACAAGATTGACCCCTTCTGGTCGAAAAAGTATGTAGAGTTCTGTTTAATTTTTCTATGTGGAAATTACAAGAAAACCTGAAAACAATTGATCAATGCCTTTAATACTTGCCTACAACTCCTACTTGTTTGAAGCACAAGTACAATACAAGAGAACATGTAAGCTCAGAAATGTGATGCTACTCATCTGAAATTTGTGTTTATTTCAGCTACAAAGCAAATTATGTAATTTTTGTTGCGAGAACACTGAATAGCGAACACTGAAAAAGTGGAAGTTCTTTGTATTTAATTATATACCTAAGCTTGTGTAATAAGCGCATATTTTGTTTGTGTCTGATTAACAATACAGTCGGCTATGTAAGCAGGTTTGTTTAGTTTTTCTTCCTTCGCTTTACATTTACGTGTAAAAATCAAATTGTGATTAGTGATTTAAAAAAATATATATTGTATTTGAATCAACTTGATTTAAATCAAACAACTCTGCTTTGCAGTGACTGTTTAGTCTCCATAATTCAAACAAGTCATACTCTTATAATCTACACAGTACTGTACTAAGTAACCAAGAAGTTACTACTACTACTGTACCCATGTTTTGTATATTTGCAGCAACACTTCTCACTGTAAAATTATCTCTACCAACACACTGCTGTCACAGATCAAAGCCACTAAAATCTACATCATCTTATATTCAAAGTTTATGTGAAAGAAAGTAATAAAGAATGGTGATGTATTACTGTAGTATCAACCTTTCATTAGTCAGTTACAACACAAAATAAACTCTCACTCTAAACACTTATTATAACTTAGGTTAGTAAATCTTGTCACCCTTATACATAAAACAGTAAATATTGAAGCACAGTAAAGTGTCGGTACTTACACTGGGCGAGCATGTTCCGTACTTGCTGCTGGATGGCCATGATGTGGTCCTTTGTAAGTCCCACACCTGGCTGAAGGCCTTGAATGATCGTCTTGGGTCCCTGCTCAGTCATACGCACCTGTACCTTCAATGTAAGACTGCTGCCTGAACCCGTCGAATTGTTTTGTGAATTGGTATTTGCTTGAGCATCAGTTGGTGTAGAGTTTGTTGTACTTGTTGGTGTGGAAGTTGCTGTTGTGGTGACTGAAGAATTAACAGACACGGTAGCATTGTTAGACATAACAGTCTTCACCATGGTACCGTCGGGTGCAAGCATAGTCTTTATTCTTGGAGAAGTCTGACCACTCTGAGTGGATGCTGTCTGACGCCCGCAATTAAGCGACGGAGAGACGGCTGCAGCTTCACTGGCTCCTACAGTGACCACCTGTTTTCCATCATTACCTTGCTTCAAGGGCACCTGTTGACCATTCACTTTCACCACATGGCTAGAGGGAACACTGGCAACACCTCCTACAGAACTAATCTTTTGTGGGTTGTCAGTAGTTGTACTAGCACTGACAGAAGTGGCAACAGATAATGGTTGTACAGTCTTAGTCTGTTGTGTCACCTGGATAGCTGGGGTTACACCTTGATTAGCTGTAGGAGCTGGAGTATTGGCAGGTTGCTGTGTCACTGCTGTAGTTTTGGTGTTAATAAGCTGAAATTTACCATCAGGACGCTGAATGAGCTGCTGACCATCTAGTAAACCTCGCACTTGTAGTTGACCATCTGGTAATCTTATTATGTGTATCTGTTGCCCTGGTGCACGAGGAGTAGGTGTCGTTGTTGGCGCTTGTGATGCTACGGTAGGCGAGGCATTTGTGGTGACCGTAGTAGGCGTAGTTGCAGGTGCAACTGGTCGAGGAATACGCGGCTGTAACGCTGCAGAGTTTGTTGAACGTGGTAGAATCATCCGCTGGCTTCCTCCAGTACCGACTGCTTGTAGTCTTATCACTTTGTTTCCTTGTGATGTAACCTGAACTTTAGGTCCACCACCAACTGGAAAAATAGTGCTACTTCCAAGACTAATGCTACTGGTCTCACTTGTTCCTGAAGTTTGCTGTTGTGTAGAGGTGCTACTGGTTGCTGGGGAGGTCGTCTGTACTGTTATGATACGGCCATCCCTAGTTGCCATTATTTTCTTGCCAGAAACAATGGTTGGAAGCTGTCCACTTACAGCCATGATTGTTGAAGCTCCAGCTTGTACAACCTTAGTTGTTGCACCAGGATTGGCTGGCAAGGTTAGTTTAGTGCCAGAGGCAGTTGTTAGAGTAGCAGCTGAACAGAGAGACAATTTGACCACTCCACCTTTGGCAAGAGGTGTACTCTCTAGAGCTCTCTTCTGGTTAAAATTAGCTCTTTGTATCTTTAACTGTTCCTCCATTCGTGCCCGGATCTCAGCTGGAGAGGCCCCTTGGGTTGTTACAGTCTGGACGGACTCCCCACGTTCCCCAATCGACCTCTTGGTCACCACTGCCGCTCGTTCCAATCGTTCACCAAAGAATCGTATTTCCCATAAATCCAACTTATCTTCTTCTACCCACTCTTCTACACTCTGAGGCTGGGTGTTGACAGGTGACTGAGCACGTCGTCTTTTTCTTAATCCACTGCGTTGAGATGGAGTGAATTCTGAAATATACATTTTCATTTAATGTGAGTCAGATCTATCTTATATTTAATTCAAAGGATGACACAGTTAGCTAATAAGAATGATAAAACTATAATGTCCTCCTGTGTGGCTCATATTATTGATGAGTTTCACTTTTCTTATATTTTTGTTACAAAATACTGTACACAGAATTATTCAGTTTGGGGTCATCTTTTATTTATTTATTTTATGACTGAAATACTGTGATGAAATGGTGGAGGTGGGAGGTACACTGTCCCTCTGAAAGGTAATGCTTATGACAGTTCATAACATTTACTAAGATACTGGTAGCTTTAGACAGTACCTGGCCAGGCAGTAATAACTAAACTAAAAAGAAGGACTCTCAAGGATCACTCCGCTAATAACTAAGTTTGCTGGAATTACTCACATTGTTTCACTTACCACCTATTAATATCTGGGTCAACACAATGTTGTCAACAACAATGATTAAATAATAATAATACTAATAATAATACTAATACTAATACTAATAATAATAAGAGTGAGTGTGTGTGTGTGTGTGTGTGTGTGTGTGTGTGTGTGTGTGTGTGTAACTAGTGCAGAAACATCTGGTATAACTGTCCTTGTGTTAAATGTTATACAGTAAACTTAGTATGGAGGAAGGTTGACATAAGTGGGGGCTGTGGCAAGTGGATGCTGAAGTGCACAAGATATATAAGTAGTACATAAAGTAAAGCAGTGAAAACATAACCTCCGCCCCACCTTTGGTAGCGTACATTGAGAGTTATGTACAGTCGCCTCATGATGAGTTATTAAGTAATAAGTTCACAACTTTATTATTAACATGTACTATGTGCTTCTATTATTTATAAAGACATATTATAGTGCAGCAGTAATAACATATGAAACACTCTTCTACTTTATATGATTCTCTTATCACCCCCATTATATACTATACTATATATATATATATATATATATATATATATATATATATATATATATATATATATATATATATATATATATATATATATATATATATATATATATATATATATATATATATATATATATATATATATATATATATATATATATATATATATATATATATATATATATATATATATATATATATCACACACACCTGAAAATGTAACTTGAATGGAGGTACTGTACTGTATTTGAAAATTGTCTTCCACTTGTGGTGACTTCGGACAGCTCAAAAATGACTTGGGAGGCACAATCCAAATATTATTCATGAATATTTTCAAGATTGCACTTGTACAGTAATGACATTGTACATGGCACTGCTAACAACATACTGAGAGAGACGTGTGTGTGTGTGTGGTGAGCTCCGTGTTTTTGGTCGAAAAAACAGGTTCATATCAGGAGTACCCAGGAGTACTCAGCCTGATTTCTAGAAAATTTGATTCGTGAGTGAAGAGACCAGTACAATATATATCTGTGATCACCCTCAGTAGATATATTTGTCAATTGACTGGTTAATCTGTGACCGATTCCCCTTAGAGCCACGGATTGTAATCCGAGCCCTAGTCCACCCCACTGGCCTGGCACCCCAGCTGACCACACAGTTTGACTGACTCCCCACTGCCAGCCAACACTCCTCTCACTAGCTCTAATATGTCTAAGTTGGCTGCTAGTGGTCAAAAATTCAAATTTCATGAAACAACAGCTGGCTGATGTGATAATGGAAGCCCAACGGATTCTCATACGGGACATCGTACAACAAATGAATAAGGAGACCATCAGGAAACTAGAGGAAGCTGACTTGGCATCTCACTACCAAGCTGAATGAAGTTGTAACAAGTTTGGAATTCTCATAAGGAGAAATATGTGACTTACAAGCAAAATTGAAAGATGAAGCTAAAGAGAACCGAACACTCAAGACCCAAGTTCAACAGCTGAGCGAGGAGAATTCCAAGCTTAAAACAGAACTAAGCAACAACAGCAGACCGGGTGGATTATGTGGACGACATAGGGCGGCGAAACAACTTCAGGTTTGCCGGAGCCCCCGAAGATGTCCACGAGAACTGGGAATCATCCCAGTGCAAAATTTCACGCCTGCAGAATGAACATTTACAACTTCCTGAAGTCAAGTTTGACCGTGTTCAATGCATCGGGAAACCCAACTCCTCCCACCCCCGTGACATCATAAGAAAATTCTCATCCCCCTCTGACCGTTACAAAGTGTTTTATCAACGCAGTAAGCTGAAACGCACCACTATATTCGTCAACGAGGACCTCTGCCTAGGTAAGACTAAAGCCCGCCTGCAGCAAATGGACAAGTTTAAAAAAGCCAGGAAACAAGCAAACACGTGACATTCAGTCATAAAACCCTTGATGAGAAGGATCAAGCAAGTGGACACCTGCCCACCCACTAGAGTAACTGCCACCTCTGCCACTGTGATAGATCCTATCTGGACTAACAACACTCCTAACAATCTAGCAAGTGGAATTACTTATAACAATATTTCAGACCACTTCCCAGTTTTTGCCATGTATAAAACAGCAACAAGACCTGAAAGGTCTAGTAGAGTCTCAATCCAATACAGAGACTAGTGCACCGACAACATGCTCCTTTTTGAAAACAACCTAATGAATGCTAACTGGTATCTTGTCTATGCCTCCAACAACCCTAACGTGAACAGCTGCAACTTTTGCATCTTCAATACTTACTTTGATAAATGCTTCCCCCTCAAGACTAAGTCAGTGAAAACTGTATCCATCTCCAAACCTTATATCGCAAGTGAAATCAAGATAATGATAAAAGAAAAACACAGACTCCAAAGGAAATTTTAAAAAATACCCATAACTTTTGGTGATGCTTACCAAAGTATCAGAAATAGAGTAACTCAAGCAGTTAGAAATGCCAGACCTAGCTATTATACAAATAAGCTCCAGTCACCATCAGGCAACAGTAGGAAGCCTGGAATATCATCAATACTATTCAAAACAGGAACACTCACCCCCCTGCCCCCGACTCCTTTTATGATAAATGATTCAGTTGTAACGGAACCCTCCCTCATAGCCAACCACTTCAATGAATATTTTATTTATGTCGGCAAAAATTTTGCAGACATCACCCCTGCTCACCCCAGTTCTTATCCCCTGTCACAGCAGATGAATTACTGGCCATCATAAAAATGTCCAAGGATGCAGCAGCAGGCGAAGACAATACCAACATCATTAAGAAAGTGGCCACTTATTACTACCTGTTCTCCTACACATTTGTAACTCCTCCTTCACTAGTGGTGTCTTTCAGAAAACTGAAAATTGCTAAAGTTCACCCTGCATATAAAATATCTGGGGACAAGGTCTCTTCAAATTACCCCCATACCAGTCCTCTCAGCCTTGAGTAAGATACTGGGGGAAGCTAATGTGTAGACTAAATTCCTTCTGCAATGCCAATAACATCTTCACAGACTCCCAGTTTGGATTTAGAGCCAGAAGGTTGACTGAGTGTGCTCTGCTATACTTTACAAACGACATTTTAAACTCCTTTGATGACAGTCAGTTCACAGTCGGTATATTCTTGGACCTCTCTAAAGCCTTAGATACTGTCGACCATACCATCCTCCTTTCAAAGCTTGAACATTACTGCTTTAGGGGCCTCTTCCACAATTGGTTTCCTCATATCTGCCCAACAGGATGCAGTATGTCTGCTATAATAATCACCAATCTGACTCCTCGCCAATCTTGTATAGCGTCCCCCAAGGTTCCATTCTCGGTCCAGTACTGTTTTTGTTATACATAAACAATATACAGTGATCCCTCGGTTAACGAGCACCTCAGTTAACGAGATTTCGGTTAACGATTTACCTTCCATAAGATTCTTAACTTCGGTTAACGGGCACTCCCTTGATTAACGAGTTTCTTACGAGCCGACCTCCACATGTTTTCGCTTGTATTTGGCGGTCCACCAGCTGTAGTATTAGTCTGCCAATACAGTAATCGGTTTTAGGGCTTAAATTCCTTACTATTTTAGTAAATATAGTTTATACTATTCAATAATTGTAAAAGTTTAATATTAACTTTTTTAGTCATTTTAACAATTATTGAACATAATTGAAGGTAAAGAAACTAGTTTCTGGCGTGCCATCCAGCCTGTTAACACACCAGACAGGCGTTAGTCTCTCTCTGTTTTCAGTGGAGGTAACATCTTGCTTGAGACTCTCTTCAACTAAATGCTTTTTTTCTGTGTTTCCAAGCAAATTGTTGGTCATTTTGAAATTTATTTTACATATTGGCAATATATAATGCAGTGCAGTGTTGATTTAAAGAAAATAATCTTGAATTACACCAAGAGAACTAAAATTTTATGGGTGAAATGGTGCCATGGGGTGACTTCTCTTCCACCCCAATTCCTTCTCTTCTCCCTTCTCCTCCACCACCATTCTAATTCCCATTATCATCATCCAGGAGCCTTCTACATACACACCTCAAAGTAAGTATACTTTACTACCTTTTTTGTTGAATTTAGGCAATTTTCGGTGAGCTGGAACCAATTACCCAAAAACCCATTGAAACAATGGTTTCGGTTAACGAGCAACCTTATACAACGAATTGTGCTAATTAACCGAGGGACCACTGTAGTCCACGCCAGCACACTCATAAAATACAACTTATTTGCAGACGATAGTAATTTTGTATGCTAACAACTGAGACCTCCATTCCTTAAAGAGAACTATGAATACTGAATTGACTAAATCAGGACCTGGATAATATTCAATAAACTGACCTTAAACCTCGAAAAAACCCACTACACGATCTTTCACAGAAGGAAAAACTTGCCCCCAGACTTGGACACCCTGTACCTTGGTAATACACTCCTCAAACGCGAACAAAATACTAAATTCCTTTGAGTTATTGTTGACGAGATACTTAACTGGAGAAACCACATACAAGCCATTCACAGTAAAGTCAATAAACAGTGTGGTATCATGTATCACACTCAACAGACAGTCACTCACTCTCACAGCAATGAAAGAAATCTATCATGATCTTGTTTACCAACACTTGATACACTGTCACACATTATGGGGGGCCTCTGGCTCTTCAAAAACCCAATCCCTGGTTCACTGCACAAAAGAGAGTTGTGCGGACAATGACCTACTTGAAAAAAAAAAAAACAGATCACACAAACGAACAATTTGCAATTTGAAATTTTTTTAAATTCGAGGATAATAACACCTATTGCTGTGCCTTATCTGTTTACAAATCTATCTATCACTTGCTTGACAACAATTATTTACAGTTCTGGAATAATCAGAGATACAACTTCAGGCACCAGAGCTACTAAGACCCCCCCTCCCATGCGCTCCTCTCAGTCCCAGACCTCCATAAAATATCATGGTGTGAAGGTGTGGAACAACTTACCCCCACACATCCGAGCAAAGACTACGTTCTCTTCCTTTATATCATCTCTTAAAAAATATCTATTGTCTAAGTATTAACATTTCTTGTAATACCTACATTGCAAAAGATATATTTGCCACCCAGACATAATCGTGACAGCTCTGTCCTCTTGTTCAACCTTAATACAACCCATGTTGTACTGCATCCCTCCCTTATCATATTTATGTTTATCAATTCCACTGTAACTTATGTACTGTATATATTTATAATATAAATGTAAAAAAATAAAATAAATAAATAAGGAAGTGATAACCGTGGTAACATGCAATGTGTACTATTGATACTAAATTTGCATAATACTTTCTTGAGATAAATGTACAGTATATATCAGGTGTCTACAAGAGAGCTCAGGCTCTCAACTGGCTCACCCACGTTAACATTATGACTTTTTTAATCGACCCTATATATGTTTCTTCTGGCTAAATAAACTGTTTCAATGTATATATATCAATATCAATAGAACTATTGTAATCTACAGCTGACTGAGGGGATGGTACAGGAAGGTGCACGCTGGGCACCGGCGACCCGTTAAATTTGTTTTGCCGTCTCACCTACTGAATAGCCTTAACAAGTGAGCCCATGACACTGTACTGTACTGGAGTTTGTTATTTTCAGCAAACATAATTTTCTTTTAAAAGTTTTCCCTTGTCTCGACTCTTCTTCCTTTTTTGGCTCACCGTATATACAGAGTTGTGAGGTAATGAAATAAATGTTACTTGAGTACTGTACTCAAGTAACATTTTTGGGTATCTACTTTTTAAAAAGTACTAAAAAATTTAAATACTTTTACTCAAGTATGTTTATCTAATACGTTTATTCCAATACAATTGAAAAAAACAAAAATCGTTACTCTTTACCTGACCCAAACAAAGAGTTTTAATGTGTGTGGCAAACTAATGGTATATTTTTAAATTAATTAATTAATTATTAGCCACAGTAAGAGTTGTGGTGGAGAGATGCAGTGGGTGTGATTGTGGGTGGGTGTGGGTGCAGTGCAGTGTTGGTGGGTGGGTGGGTGGAGAGTGTGGGTGGGTGGGCAGGTGTGGGTGGGAGTTGTGGGTGGAGGTGCGTTGGTGGGTGGGAGTGGAGTGCAGGGTGAGTGCGGGTGGGTGTGGGTGCTGGGTGTGGGTGTGGTGGAGTGCGGTGTGGGTGGGTGGGTGTGGTGGTGCAGTGTGGGTGAGGTGTGTGGGTGGAGGGTGCGGTGTGGTGGGTGGGTCGGGTGGTGGGTGGGTGGGTGCAGGTGTGTGTGGGTGGGGGGTGCGGTTGGGTGGAGGTGTGTGGGTGGGTGGGTGTGGGTGGTGTGGGTGGGGTGTGGGGGTGCGGTGGGTGGGTGTGAGGTGGGTGTGGGTGGGTGGAGTGCGGTGTGGGTGGGGGTGCGGTGTGGGTGTGTGGGTGGGTGGGTGGGGTGGGTGTGCGGTGTGTGGGTGGGGTAGGTGTGGGTGGAGCGGTGTGGGTGGGTGGAGTGTGCGGTGTGGGTGGGGTGTGCGGTGGGTGTGGGTGGAGGGTGTGTGGTGTGGGTGGAGGGTGCATGCGGTGTGGGTGGGATGGGGTGGGTGTGGGTGGGTGCAGTTGTGTGGGTACGGGTGTGGGTGGAGGGCGGTGTGGGTGGGGAATGCGGTGGGTGGAGTGTGGTGGGGAGTCTCGGTGGGTGTGGGGTGGGTGGGGTGGGTGTGGGTGGAGTGCGGTGTGGGTGAATGCGGTGTGGGTGGGTGGGGTGCAGTGTGGTGTGGGGTGGGTGTGGGTGGGGTGGGTGTGGTGCGGTGTGGGTGGAGTGCGGTGTGGGTGGAAGTGCGGTGTGGTGGAGTGCGGTGTGGGTGGGTGCAGGTGGGGTGCGGTGTGGGTGTGGGTGGGGTGCAGTGTGGGTGGGGTGCGGTGTGGGTGGGGGTGCAGTGTGGGTGGGTGTGTCAGTGCGGTGTGGGTGGGGGTGCGGTGGTGGGTGGGGTGGGGTGGGGGGTGCGGTGTGGGTGGGGGTGCAGTGTTGTGCGGTGTGGGTGGTGCGTGTGGGTGGAAGTGCGGTGTGTGGGTGGGAAGTGCAGTTGTTGGGGGTGCAGTGTGGGTGGTGTGGGTGGGGTTGAGGTGTGGTGGGAAGTGCGGTGTGGGGTGGGTGCGGTGTGGGTGCAGTGGGTGCGGTGTGGTGGGTGGGGTGTGTGGGTGGGGGGGGTGTGGGTGGGGTGTGTGGGTGAGTGCGGTGTGGGTGGAGGTGTGGTTGGGTGCGGTCTGTGTGGGTGGGTGGGTGTGGGTGGGGGTGTGGGTGTGGTGCGGTGGGTGGGGAGTGCGGTGTGGGTGGGTGGGTGTGGGTGTGGGTGGGGAGTGTGTGTGTGTGGGTGGTGCGGTGTGGGTGGGGTGCAGTGTGGGTGTGCGGTGTGGGTGGGGTGCGGTGTGCGGTGTGGGTGGGGGGGTGGTGGGTGCGGGTGTGGGTGGGGGTGCAGGTGTGGGTGGGGTGGTGTGGGTGGGTGCGGTGCTGGGTGGGGTGGGTGCAGTGTGGGTGGGTGGGGGGTGTGGTGGGTGGGTGTGGTGGGTGGGGGTGCGGTGTGGGTGGGGTGCAGTGTGGGTGGTGTGGGTGTGGGTGGGGTGCAGGGTGTGGGGTGCGGTGGAGTGCAGGTGTGGGTGGGGGTGCAGGTGTGGGTGGGGGGTGCAGGTGTGGGGTGGGGTGGGTGCGGTGTGTGGGTGCGGTGTGGGTGGGGTGCGGGTGTGGGGTGGGTGGTGCAGAGTGGGTGGGTGGGGTGGGTGGGGTCTGCGTGTGTGGGTGGAGGGTGCGGTGTGGGTGGGAGTGCGTGCAGTGTGGTTGTGGGGTCTGGTGCGGTGTGGGTGGGGGAGTGCAGGTGGGGTGGGGAGTGGGTGTGGGTGAGGGTGCGGTGTGGGTGGGTGTGTGGGTGGGGTCTGCAGTGTGGGGGAACCTAGTGGGGTGCGGTGTGGGTGGGGTATGGTGGGGTGGGTGCGGTGTGGGTGGGGAGCAGGGGTGGCGGGTGGGGGTGGGTGTGGGTGGGGTGGGGTGTGGGTGGGGTGGGTGTGCGGTGTGGGTGGAGGTGCGGTGTGGGTGGGGTGCGGTGTGGGTGGGGTGCGGTGTGGGGTGGGGGTGCGGTTGGTGGAGATGCGATGTGGGTGGGGGTGCGACACCCTGCCCGATGTGGGTGGAAACCCCAGGCCTCCCCGCGTCAGATCCAGGGTCAGTGGCCATCAGACAACTGCCCCTCCCTCCCCCATCAAATCCCCTCTCTTCTCCCCCACCGTTCTGTCAGAAGTCAGTTGCTCTTTACATATACCTGTACCTAAAATGAATTTCAAAGAGGCTGTGATTCTTAAATGCTTGACATAATTCTGTCTTAGATATAATGCCTGTATCTATACATATGTGTAAGAGTGAGAGTTTTTAAAATAATTATCTCAATTAACTAAGTACCACTGCCTCCCCCCCACCACCTGCCAGATATTACATGGTGCGTAAAACTCGGCCACTCATCAATTAAGAGTGACGTCACCACAGCCACACCCCCAATTAGAGGAACAGTTCACGGTGAGTCTTAGTCAGACTCAGTCACTATGGAGGCAACAATCATCCACAACTGAAGGAGCTTGAGAGCTACTTGGCATGCCCAGGGGATGAAATGCAGCTACTGAGGTCCTTCCCAACATTGTGTGACTTATCTTAACACCCCACTACCAGCATCTGCTGCTTGTAAGCGTCTATTTAGTCCCGCTGTGCTTATTGCTTGTTATTTAATTCATTTATTACGCCCCAGGAAGCGACAAGCCCGGTCACAAGACCGGACGCTAATACATTGGTACTCGTGTCTCACTACGACTTGTGATATGGAGACAATATTGATATGATTTAAGGACAATGGGAGGTAACACCCACCAAAGTGTGGGTAGTGAACAAGAATTAAACTAAACTATTATGAATAAGTAGGTGGTGACTTATAGTGGTTAGTGACTATGGCAGGAGGTCCCTGACAACAGTGTTGAAGGGTGTTAGTGTTGGGACAGTTACAAGTGCAGGTCATCCCCCCACCTCAGATAGGTCTATATCCTAACCTAATGCCAGCAGAGACAACATGTCCATAAGTCCACGTTGACGATACTTGTGTGGATAAGGAAGAAAGTGATCATAGTGTTGGGTGGATATATTTACAGCCCGTTCACCGTCCCTGTGATGGGAGAAGAGCGGCTGAACTTATTCTCTTTCAGTAGGTCATGCTGGGCTTATATTTAGGCCCAAAACATCCTGATGGGACAGCCATCAGTTGGAGAATCAGTTATTAATTAATCTTAATTGAAAGATTTTCAAATAAACATGTGTAATGTTGTGTGTCTTTTGTGTTTATCTTTAGTTAACTATTTTTTATAATTTACTGTAAAGTTATTTTAATATTTGAAACAAATAATAAGTTGTTGTTACTTTTTACTTTCAGTACTTGAGTACTTTATGAATGAGATACTTTTTTACTCCTACTTGAGTACATTGAACTTTGGATACTTTTACTTCTACTTGAGAATCATTTTGTCAATGTAACAATACTTTTACTTAAGTAACAATGTCTGATACTTTTACAACTCTGCATACATATGCAGATTTCACCCCCCCCCTCCCCTTTTTTAGTTAATTGGTGTGTGAAGCAACACCCCAGACTGTTCAGCCAGACTCTAACATGTACAGCCATTGAATTAACACTTGTTTGAAGTCATCCCATCTCTGGAGTGACTTGGGACACCTATAAATATTCTCTCAACAGAAAAAGTAGCTGTGATGTTTGTTTAATTTCGTTGACACGTACGGTCAGTCCATTAGTTCACACACCAATAGTGTACTTAACATGTGCTTTAAGCCTTCAAACTTAAACTACAGCTTAAAAAAACCTCAAACACTGTCCGAAGTGACCCCATCTTAAGGTAGCCACTCAAAGAGAGTTTCAATTAGGAGTGACACTATCAGCCATGTACAGTACTGGCAAAACAAAATAAACAACATACATAGAGGCTATAAAAAAATTTACGGGGCAATTCTGAAAAAAAAATAATAATTAATATTTAATGAGATTAAAAGTATTTTTTTTTAATATTTGCATATTAAACTATGATTGTCCTAGTTTAAAATGCATAATGTTTTAAAATACACAGAATATCATTAAGTTTGAATTAATTTGTTCATTATAGCCCCTGCATATGTTGACTTTGTGCATTAAATACACCTTTGAAGAAATGAGCTTTCTTGTAATATATCAAGGAACTGAACTAAACTACATATACAAGCACAAGTGATTATAATACAGTACTACAGTAAAGATGAAACAAAGAAAAAGACTACAGTACAGTACACTACAACTAGCTACTGTACCCTATTTCAATAGTTTTGTTTGCCAAACCTCTGAGCTATAGCTAGTTAAGACTAGACTTACACATCTGCTTGACATGGACTAAACTAATGCTCAGGAACAAACAATAACCGCACACAGAAATGCATCATAAGAAACATTCATTCCAACTTTAATAAAAACAAGTGCAGCCTTTCAAAAGAAGTTCAGTACTGATGGTCTACAAGTAAGGTAAATACAGTATATATAAATCTGTCTATGAATTTACACACACACTTCAGACAGCATATAAAATATATATACAGTAGTGATATAAGCCTATAAGTGAACAATTACTTGAATCATTTATGTACCGTAGCTACATGCTTCATTAAAACTAGTGTTGCATCAATTAAACTTAACACAAGTCACTCATGACTTACCTCTCACAGGTTTAGGAACATCAAAAGGAATTATCACTTTTCGACGAAGGTACGAAGTCTTCTCTAAGAAGCGTCCTGAATGTTTTCGCTTCAAGATTTCAGTCTGGATGATCTCCATCTCAGTGGTTATTTGTTTCCGACCATCTCCGGGCCCTTTCTCCTGCATGTCGTCCCATCGAAGGCACACCCATAAAATGCGTAACTGCATTGACGCAGAGTTCAGCGTTGGCATGTTAGCCGTGCGATACTGCCAAGTGGTTTTGAACACAGGTCGAGAACAGGGGTAAGGCCAAACAACATTGTTAGCTTTGGCATTATGGTTAAAACCACACACGTAATATCGTCCACCTTTTCTGGCCAGCATCCGTAGCTCGCAGCTTGATAAAACAAGTACACTGGTCACTCTTTTATCAACTGTGCCGCTCTTTTTCCCAATTCTAAAAGTAGAGAGCTGTGGCACGCGATGCTGAAGCCTACGTCCACGCTTTGTCTCACTAGCTAGTTTTTTCAGGTACACTTTGCCGGAGGGAGACTCACTACTGTATGTCCTGTCATTTTTTAGTGAAAATTTGTTCTCCATAGTAACAGAACCTTGGCTTGTTTCATCTATATCCTCATCCATTCTTATCTTTATTTCACTACTGGCTCTGGATGATCTACCATCACTGGAGTCTGCACTTTCTGATTTGATTTGGCTTGTTTCTACTGAAACTGTTGAGCTGCTATTAGCAAGTTGTCCATTTACACTTGACACTGTACAGGTATGTGTGGTCACTGAGTCACTCACTGCTTCTGTCTTACCAACAATATCCACATCCCCATCTGTCAATCTTACCGGGCTGTGGGCCCCAACCTCGTCAAAAGGAGCACGCTTACTGGTAACTATTCTATAATTTTTTACACTATTAATTAACTTTTCTTTTGTCCTAGTTTTTAGCAGGCACAATGGAGAGTAACAATGGCATCGCCCACTACTTCTACACATCACTGAATAACACATATAACTGCCGTCCAGCTCGTCCAGTGTTTCATACTTTGTCTTCAACGTACGAACTTCCTTTAGTAAATTTCCAGCAGGTCTTTGTTTATGTATTGTAGACCTTTGAGAATCGGGAATTTCATCAATATTTTCATGGTCGGAATTATCACTTAAGGTAGCATCTGAATCATCATTTTCTACATCAATTTCATCTTCATCGTCATCTCTTCTCCACTCACAACCATGTGACTTCTGTAAGTGAGAATTTTCTGTTGAAATTTGTTAAAAGGAACAGATCTTGATTAAAACTAGTGTACACACACACACACACTGCATATTCTGCCATCTAGCTAACAATGGTTAATAAGAGATCAAATTCCTAATGCATGAGAAGAAGCTACTTCCACACAAGCTGTACATCCCAGCTAATATGGGTGAGGAACTTTTGGGTGATATAAAAAATTCAAAATATGTCCGCAAGTTACAGAGCCCAGATTATAATATAGTAAGTCCTCCTCCAACCAAACCTAACAATCAATTATTTGCCAAACACAAGAAATTCGAGTATATTCGGTACAGTGCAAGTTCTCGTACTTTCTAGAACCGCCGCCCTCTCACACCTGTGCCCCCACACTCTCCCTCTCAGGCAAGCAGTAGTCACGATAATGAGTGTTGTCCAAGTCGACCTACCTTATGTTGTTTTACTGTTGTTTGTTTTTTTGGTGAAGCTGACTAATACTTTAACAATATAGAGGAGTAAATACCAACATCAAGTGAACACATTGGAGGAGAAAATTAAAGTTGTTGATAAGTTACAAAAGCAGCATGAGACCAGTCTCTTTATTATAGAGTTCATTTCCATCTCTTTTTGGGGGGCTTAAATTTAAGAAAAATTATAAGAAACTAAAGAAAACTTAATGAAATTAAAAAAAAAATGCATTTCCATATTTTTTTTCAGCCAATCAGAAAGAAGTGCACAACTCACAACATAACACACATTGCCAGTCAGCTGTGGCCCGTGAGATAGATACACAGGTTGCCTTTGTCACAGGTATCCCTCGTGTAACGATGGGATGCGCTCAGGAAAAACCTAACATAAAGCGAAATTATCACTAAACGAGGGATAACGAGGACTAATATCCGTGGAGGTGGCATGTAACAGAGTTGCCACCCAGTAGCACTCGGAGAGGAGTGTGTCTGTATACGCGTCTACGTAATAACTGGAGAGGTTACGCGGCCGCACTCCCTAATGAGATCATAAGATAATAATAAGTTTCTCCAACGCTGTGATCGAGGACTGTGCTGGAGGAGGTCTTACTGTACATACTCCCAGGTTTACTCTCGGGGAAACAATACTGTTTATGGTCACAGTTTACCCTAAGTAAACCTTCAATACAAATTTATACACAAAGTAAATGGTTCTCAGGAGACCCCCATCCCTCACCGAATCTCTTCCCTCAAGCAAAACAAATACGGTAAAAGTTTTTCAATAAAATGTTTAAATTTAATTTATATAGATGCATATTTCTTTATATTATTAGGAACAGATTTCAAAGATTTAACTATCATTAAGCAAACATTTTACCAAGCATATAAATTGGCTGTAGTCATATGTATAAAGTAGAGACATGGGTAATAAGTGTGATGAGGCAGCTATAAAGTGAGAGAACCACTGCTGAGCTATTGGCTGTAGTCATGTGTATAAAGTAAAGACATGGGTAATAAGTGTGATGAGGCAGCTATAAAGTGAGAGAACCACTGCTGAGCTTGAGTCGTGCACTGTGACATAAAAGAACCAAAAGTATTCACAACAGACCTACTGCATACTCCATACAGAAAATTACGTTTCTATTTCTTTAATTCATAATTCAACATTAAATATTAATCATTGAATAAATGCCAAAATGCTCAAGTTAAGTGTTATGAAAATGGTGTTTGGTAGACTACCCCCGAGAACCATAAAGACAATAAACATATGTGGTAAATCAACCTTGTTGGCCAGATCTTTCTCTTCTTGAGTTCTGAGAGCAATGCGTCGACTTAATAAACCGTCCAAAACTGATGTCTTTGCAACCTTTGGGTAGACAAAGCGGGAGCGAGACGTAAGAGCTCGACACACATTTATTAATCCATCTTCAAAGAAGTCTTCCAGATTCACTGTTCCAACCTCCACCTTCTGCTGACCACCTGTAAATTAACATAATTATTAAAATATCTGCAAGATATAAATTCAGTCCCATACATATCAGGAAGACCAAAAAAAAACACACATGAACAAACAAATTATAATTCACACCATCTCGGTTTTGGGCAAAAGGTTGGCAATCAAGTTATCATAATCTCAATTAGTATTTCCAGTTTAAATGTTAAGGGAAGTGTGCTTATGGAGCAACTAATTGGAGAACGTCTCAACTAGATAACTATGAAACACTCGGGTAAAGTGGCAATTCCTAACCCATCAACATTCTTGGTGCAGTACCGGTAATCCTTTGTCCAACACTAGTCAGCCTAAATGCACAAAATTATTTGTGATCTGTTCCATCCAAGAGCAAAGCAAACCCACGAACACTACCACCTCTCACCAAGCTGCCCACCACCATCCCCTCTCACCAAGCTGCCCACCACCATCCCCTCTCACCAAGCTGCCCACCACCATCCCCTCACCAAGCTGCCCACCACCATCCCCTCTCACCAAGCTGCCCACCACCATCACCTCTCACCAAGCTGCCCACCACCATCCCCCCTCACCAAGCTGCCCACCACCAACCACTCTCACCTCACAATAACCTGACTAAGTAAGGTAAAATAAGCAGGGTAAACTAAGCACAGTAACTGGCCTAAATTTGGGGAAAATAGTGTAAAAGTAGGATCATCATCATAGGTATGTTAACCAGATATTAGATAGATCATTTTTACTCAGTTTTATATCATATTGCTCTTTATTATAATGTTTATTAAGTCCATATTAGTTTCAGGTTTATATGAATAAAAAATGGTTAAAAGTATCTGATATGGTGATGAACCCTTCTCTTTCTCCATCACTTCTGTAAGGTTTTAACTCTGCTCAACACAATACAAGATCTGTCTTGATGTGAGGTTTTTCCCAGACCATGTTGGACCAGGGAATATTGTACAGTACGTTTTTAATTAATTTCTAGTACTGTACTGTACACATTCATAGGAGGGAGATCACCTTCAGTACAGTACATCATGGAAGAGAGAGATGAAGCAATAAATAAATCAAGGAAAGAACAGGGGAGGGGAGGGGATGAATCAAGGTGTGAGGACTTGGCACATGAAGCTCCACTGATGCCTCCAAGTCATTCTTAGGTGGAAAGGTGACGACTCATTATCAGATCCAATTGAAATGCCAAACAACTACTAAAGTGTTATGGTATAAGTTGTTACTATGGCCATACTGGGTCACAAACGTCCTGAGAACCACTTAAAAGTTTTAAACTGTCCTCATTCACCATGCAGGTAAAATATAGGGATTCAATATAAGTTATTTCCAGGAAATAACTATCAATAATACTGTACTGAATAAATTAGGAAAGACAATACTGTACAGCATTATGACCAGTACTGTATATAAAAAATTATAACACTTGATTCTTACTTGAACTTGCTATAATTATTTCATTCTTTTTTTCTTCAGTTGCACCTTCTCCTCTCTCCATTTCCAGTGCACGTTGTTTAGGGGATAATAATGACGGTCTCAAGGAAGGGGTCTTGGAGGCCAACTGCTTGTAGACAGCTGGGTTGACAGAGAGACTTTTGAGACCAGAAGCCCCTACCAGAGGCACCATATACTTTTCTCCTCCTGCACGAAGACCTACGCTGGACATGGGTTTGTGAGGGGCTCGGCGATGAGCAGACAACCACTGCCACCCCCACATGCCATGAACACGATACTCCTCACCTTTCAATTTCCAAACCTGAAGAAAAGTAAAATACTGCAGCTTAATAAATGTCAAAGTTATAATGATAATAAAGTAAGTGTAATTAAGTGAACTTCTTGTGGATGAACTTGGAGATAAGTAATACAGTAAAATGCCTCACTTCCGAGGTTCATCTCCAAGAAATTAGCAAACATCCAGCCCAATGATACCCATCTGGACCCTCGGTGTTCTGGACTTGAGGGAGTCGAGTGTAATAATACACAGAAGCCACAAGACTGTTTTTGTTGGGTAAGAAAATGAAGTGGCTGAAAGATATATTATGACCAAATACAACAAAAGTTTGCTCAGTATTTATTGTTCTAACTTAATTCTCCCAGAACTGTATTTATAAGTGAAGGCAAAGTGGACAGCAGGTCATACTTGATGCTTGAGGCCGAGAGTATATTTGATGAAGGTCATAGGTCGTAGTTCCTCCTGATCTGCCTCCTTCTTTTCCTTTTTTTCCTGTTTTTTTTTCTCTTCTCTTTCCATGGCTGTCACTCTGTTAAACCTGGAACACAACACAAAGTTACAGTACAACAAGTAAATATTGTACTATTGAAAATACAAGGAAATTTTAAAAAGTGGAGAAAAAAAAAAGCCGGTAGATAAAAACAAATTACTTTATAAAATCATCAAAAATCTTCTCAGACAGGTTAGAGAAGTGACTCATTATGATAAGTGACATTTTTTACAGAAAATTTGCCTATATCAAGGTTACAAGTGAAGCTGAGGAATACACAAGCTAAGCCCCAAACATAAGGCCATAATTTTGGACATCATCATCAATGATTTATGACCATTTTCTACGCTTGTTTGAGTCGACCGCAATTACCTGATGGCAGCTCTCCGAGCTGAACAGTTTCTTGCAGTCTCTCGTCAGATTCCTAACTTTAATGTAATTTCTTACAACCTCTCCCCTTTTGCAACTCTTGACCCAAGAAATCTCTTGCATTTTCTCCACATAATCTACCCAAACCATCTCATGCAGGACTTCACTACTACTCTCAAGACCCAGCCACCCTCTCAGCTCTGAACAGGGTTTCCTGTCTTTCAGTATCACATTACATATCCATCTCACCATTCTCATTTCAACTCACTAAAATCTGTTTATGTCACCTTCTTTAAATGCCAATGTTTCACTGCCATACAACATCACACTTCCTATTCCAGTTGCATATATCTTTCCTTTCACAGGGAGGGAAGTTCCTCTTGCCATCAATAAAGGCAGAAACTCCCTAAACCTTCTCCAGTCACTACTGACTCTAAGCACTGATCAGCAACCCAAGTAACAGAACTCATCAACACAAATATCCCCATGTTAAGTTACTCCACCCTTGCTGTGGGCACATGGTTACCTCCACATACACAACACTGCAGTTTACCATCTACACTACACCTCTTATGTACCCACCTTCCTCACTCATTGCACTTATTGAGATGCTGACAATACCTCACCTTTCTTACAGAAAGCACATGGCAATTTTCCCTTTTCCACCATTCATCCCTCACCCACACCACTGAACAATACTGCACATCACAACAACCAGGGCACAGCAGTTGCCTGTTTCACTCCGCCTCACTTCACAGACTCACCACCCATTATGAGTACAAGTTTTATTTTTATGGCTTTTAAATTTTATACCTTCAATTTCATTAAAAAAAATTTGTTTCACATAGATCATGTTTTTGCGGTGCAGTACATGGGGTACCCTCGGGTTCCTAAATGCTGCAGTTATTAGGTAAAGCGAGGGAGTGCTGTAATATATGCAAAGTAATAGAGTAAATAAATGAGATTTAAACATACCTGACATGTCCCAAAGAATCGTGCCAAACTGGATTCAGTACCACTGGTTTAATACATGCCACGAGCCACATTAAAACACGTGAAAAGTGACGAGGTTCGGTCGACGACATGACGGCAACATTCCAAGCTTTGCGTACATTGGCCCAGTGTGGGTGGAACAGGTGAACCGACACATTCTGCTCCAAGGCCAAGATTGTGTGACGTAATGTTGATATGAGCGATTCCTTATTGCCTGTGGAAAAAGTTAATTTACAAAAAATGTATCTACTTATGCTTAAGGCATTTCACAAAAGTGACACAAAAGTACACTATTAAGGAATACAAATAATAAAGATTTCATGATGAAATCACCTAAATGTACAGAGTATTTTGCATAACCTTTGTTTCTTCTTAACAATCCTGGGAAGTTTTACACTGAATTTATTAGTTTATGAATGTCCTTTTATGTCTCTTGGCTTATAACAGTTATATATACAGAGAAGAGCGCTGTACTTAGGCTTAACACTACTCAATATTTCACCAATAGCATTTCCTTTGTATAAATGCAGAAAGGCTACCAGACAAGTCATTTTAGTAATAATCTATAGTTATGTCTGATGTTTCCTTCCATCCCATAATTCTGTCACATAAAATACTTTCTATCTTGAATGATGGCACAATACACTGCGGCTGCTGGAGGATCGACTTTTTTCACACTTCATTTTTCCAACATTCGAGGGCTGAGATCCAATTTTCCTTCTGTGGAGCACCATCTATTAACCTCTTCCCCCGACCTCTTACTACTTTCTGAATATAAACTGACCAAAGCAGCTTCACCCAAACCTTTTCAAGTCTCCAACTACAACTTTTATACCTTCTTCCATTCTAAGGGAGGTGTATGTGCCTACTGCAACACACGTACACCTATAACTCGACTCACGGATCTTGAATGTCCCCTTTATGATGTCATCTGGCTCAAAATATCTCTACCTACTGTGACTACTTTTCTTTGTTTCCTATACTGTTCTCCCAACTCTACCATCTATTTCGAACTCTTTGACTATCTCACTTCTTGCCATGAGTCGTTGCTATCCACACTCCCCAACACCGAGATCCTCTACCTAGGGGATTTCAATGTACATCACAGAGAGTGGCTTGGCTCTGCAAGGGACGACCCAGTTGGAGCTGAGGCACTCTCTTTTTCCCTACTTAATGATTTGGAACAAATAATCAAACACCCTACACGCGTTCCTGATCGACAAGATCAACTTGCTAACTTTCTTGATTTTTGTTTTACCTCTAACCCCTCACACTATTCATACTCAATTTCTGCCCCCTTAGGGTCTTCTCATCCCAACCTTATTTATATTAAATCAAACTGGGCACGACCACCTCTCCCACCCCCCTCTAAACGTCAACTATGGCACTATCTGAGGGCAAGCTGGCAATCCTTGCGAGAATTCTTCACCGACTTTCCTTAGGGTGAATGTTGCTTTTCCACTTGGGACGCCTCAGTATGTGCTGGGGTTATACAGGGTGGTATGAGTGCATTTATCCCATCTTCTACCAAAACTTTCACATTACAATCATGGTTTGATCGCTCCTGTTCTCTTGCTTGCAGGGTGAGAGATAGGGCATATCAAGCTATGAAACTATCTCCTTCTCCTATTACCCACACCTCTTTCATTACTTCTAGGAATCATTGTAATGCTATTCTTCGTAGGGCCAAGCGGAATTTTATAAAAAGAAAGACCGCTGCCCTGACAAATTCTTCCTCCAGTAAATCCTTCTGGTCCTTAACAAAAAAAAAAAACATCTGTAACAACTTCTGCACTCCTCCTTTTCCTCCTCTCTTCTGACCCAATAACTCTATAGCCAACTCTCCCCCTGACAAAGCCAACCTCTTTGGCACCTTATTTTCTTCTAATTCCACCTTAAACAATTCCCACTCTATTCCTCCTACCCCTGCACCTCCTACTGAACGTATGCACTTTCCTATAATCTCCACTCACAGGGTTGCCGGTGTGTTATCCAGGTTGGATGTGAGTAAGGCGCATGGACCGGACGGAATACCCCCTCGTGTTCTGAGGGAGTGTGCTGAAGCCCTGGCCCTGTGCTTGCTCGCCTCTGCCTCAAAACCCAAACGTTTCCGCCTTGGTTCAGCCCATCCCGAAGAAGAGTGACCATTCTAATCCCTCTAACTATCGCCCCATTGCCCTAACTTCATCCCTCTCTAAGATTTTTTAAACTATCTTGAACTCCCATTTTCTCTGTCACCTTGAACGCCTTTCTCTTTTGTCGGATCACCAGTATGGCTTTCGCCAGGCGAGATCTACTGGTGATCTGCTCTCCTATTGCACCCATCTTTGGTCATCCTCTCTTAGGGATTATGGGGAAACTTTTGTCGTGACCCTCGACATCTCCAAAGCATTTGACAGGGTATGGAACAAGTCTTTGCTTTCTAAACTTCCCTCTTTTGGTTTCTCTCCCCCAATTTGTTTTCTCATCTCTAGCTTCCTTGAGAACCGATCCATGGCAGTTGTTGTCGAAGGATTGATCTCTCGCTCTTTCTCTACCAGTAGTGGTGTCCCACAGGGTTCTGTTCTTTCACCAACTCTCTTCCTTCTTTTTATTAATGATTTACTTCACACTACAACTAATTCTATCCATTCTTACGCTGGTGATTCTACTCTTCACTTGTCTTCACATTTTTCCCTTCTTCCTAAATCTCAAACTAGATCTGTTTCTAGAGCTGATATCATTATTTCTATCAATGAGGATCTGTGCAGCTTCTCTGAATGGGGAGGTACAAACTTGGTTAAATTCAATAGTAATAAAACTCAATATTTACAAATTACATTTTCTATATTAGATGATCTCCCACCAATTACATTTCAGGACGCTATCATTCTGCCAAATTCTGAAATAAATATGCTAGGCCTCACCATTTCCTCTAAAATGTCATGGAAGCCACACATCCACAACATTGCTAAAGCTGCCTCCTGAAAGTTGGGAATGCTGTACAGATGCCATGGCAATTTCACTCCTGAGTAGTTGCTCCAAGTATATAAGGGATTCATTTGTCCTAACTTGGATTACTGCTCTCATATCTGGGGTGGCTCTTCTTCTGTCCAACTGTTAGATAGGGTGGAATCAAAGGCATTTCGTCTTATTAACTCTCCTCCTTTAGTTGATAATCTTTCTTCCCTTTCTCTTCCCCCACAATGTTACTTCACTCTCTCTTTTACAGGTACTTTAACGGGCAATGTTCGGTGGATTTGGCATTCTGTGTACCGCCGGCAAGGCCGTGGGCTCGTAACACTTGCCTTGCCCGCGGTGCCCACCGTTTTTCTGTGGATGTCGGTCACACAAGAATAACCCATTATAGTACCTCCTTCTTTCCTCACACAGCCAAACTGTGGAATGCTCTGCCTTCTTCTGTGTTTCCATACTCATACAATCTGTCTCACTTTAAAAAGCTGGTTTTCCGGCATCTTCGTGGTGTAGATTAACACAGCATAACCGTTTTCTTCTCTATTTTCAATTTCTTTCTGTTCTTATCCCCCCCAGGCTCCGTTGTGGGTCGTTTGACCTGTGCCCGGATGGGCTAACTCCCGTTAAAAAAAAAAAAATCTGCTAACTGGTCATAATGTATGTAACATAATGAAGTCAGGACCACAAGTATTGATGGAGTACGTCAGGGTTTTGTGAAGAGATAAAGGAGACAGCTTTAGGTTAGTGAGAGATGCTTCTCTTCTGTGAACCCCCGAGAGGCACAATGGACACAATGGGGAAGAACCCGAGCAGAGGGATTAACGCCCTCTGCTCGGGTTCAGGAAACTTTGCACTTTTTATTGAAGCATAGTGCAAGCTTGGGTCCATGGCTGACCTGTGACAAAAACTATAAGCATTTTTGTAGGTTATGTAAACAGCCCATCAATAGTTCATATTTAGGTAAGATATAATATCAGTATTTCTGATGTTATATACATTCCCTAAATTCATTTTTAAATGTATACTATACAGTACAGTATATTTACATTCTCAGTATAAAACAAAATACAATAATCTATAAACACAGGTTTTGAATGTCAAGGGGGGAGAAGAGTGAGGCCAAGCAACAGAACAAACAGGAAGATAATGACCCACGTCCAACACATTATCAACATTTCTGAATGAGAAGCTAAGTGCCAGAAGGGGCAAGAGGGTCTAAGTGTCAGAAAGGGCAAGAGGGTCTTAGTGTCAGAAAGGGCAAGAGGGTCTAAGTGTCAGAGAGGGCAAGAGGGTCTAAGTGGTTGAGAGGGTTTAAGTGGCTGAAGAATTTGATGTGGTATATACAGTACAGGTAAAGGGACGGACAACTGTACACCCCTGGAGCCCTTATAAGAGGGGGACAACAAACAGGGCTCACAAAACTTACCATACACAACTCCATTCCATTTAAACTCAGCGCCAGGGGTGAGACTAAACTTGTGAGAGAGATGGCGCTTCTTGTCTCTCTCCTCATTGTGTTGAAGTTTATTTAGAGCGAGCGGGTTGGACGAGTACTGATTAACATAATTCTTAAACTTCCCATCGCATCCAAGTCGATACAGATGTGCTGGTGAGAATAAAAGGACAGTTGTTAATTCTATGATGGTATATGTTAAAAAGTTATAAATAAAACTGAACACGACCTCCAATAATATCTTTGATCCTCCTACAGGTAATAACATCTCAGGTATCCACAACATTTATAATATCTCTAAGAAACCATCCGTAAACAAAAACCAAGGTTACCTATTTTCGACTTGTCTGTACTGTACTAAACTTCCACCTCACTTGTTACTCTTTACAATAATCATGCCCATTCCACTGTGTAACACTATGAATCTAACCTAACCTTCCATTGTCAAAGTGCTGCAGCCAGTCCTCCTCATTCCTGTCACTCCTACATCTTGCTTGACCACACAACTTTCTCTCCTCTCAAACATAAAGCTCATTAATATGTTAGGTACTGACTCACCACTTTTCACAAAAGTAATTAATGTATCTTTGTCTTTCCTACTGATGGTGTACTACACAAGGCTACCTACAAAATGAGTCTACTTGTCACTGTGCATGTGGTCAAGAATTTAATAAGATAAAGCAAGCAAAAGATATATAATTCTGACTGTTAAAGCCAAACTAACCATTACTTTGCAGCTGAGCCAACTTGCTCTGAGTCAGCTTGTGGGCAGCAACATCTTCGGCCGTCTTCTTAACGTCTCCCTTATCGTCACTCTCCACGGGGAGTCGCCGTCTCAGGTCGTCCACGGCAAACTGCTTTGGTATCAACGTCCCAGTCTTGGTTCTGGTCTTTATACCACATTCTTTATTCTTGTCCTCAGTTTCAGTATTTTCTTCTTTCACTTCTCCCTCTTCCTTCACATCAACCTCTTCCTTTATATCAGTACTTATGTTTGAGGAAGATTTCACAGTGTTAGATGAGGCTGAGGTAGTGGTGTTCTCCAGCAGTTCTCCAGTCACAGGGTCTAAGCTTGAGATGTGTCCACCTTCAGTCTTTACATCTGTATCTAACATAACTTCTTCTTTGAATTCAGTTTTGACTTCCTCCTCTTTTATCTGTTGGAGAGTTAAATAATATTACAATGGTTGATTACTTCACTCAAACTACAACACATACATTGTTCTGAATTATTTAATATTTTAGTTTTGGGATAAAGTCTTTTGAAATGTTAA
>NW_024724693.1:851013-906013 GCF_018991925.1 Homarus americanus
AATTTAAATTCTGTTCAAGAAATGTCTGGGGAAATGAAATCTGGATTTTCTCTAGTACGGTACTGTATAATATTGGAAGATATGTTCAAGCATTAATTTTCTAAAAGCACTTCTAAGCTAAATTTAACCATTTCTAACACTGTACATATTTACTGCTCCCACACCATTCTAACTTGTCTCATAAGATTAAAAAGCTTAATTTATTTAAAGTCTAAACAGTGACTTAGTCTAGCCTTACCAGTAACTAAGCTCTTAGTTATAACTAGTGTAAGGTCTTACCAGTGACCAACTCTTCATTTTTCAAAGGAAACAGGCTGCATGGTCATTTGCAGTCTCTCATAAATCTTAATGTCATTTCTTACAACCTCTCCCCATATAATTCTTGACCTACCCCTGCCCTCCATATTTAGGCTCATGTGCCTCTTGATTCAGTTGGTCTCATCCATTATCTCCACAAGCCCAAACCAACTCATCCTGCCTCTAGGCAGGACTTCACCAATACTGTACAGTACCCACCCACCCTCTTACCTCTGAACAGCGCCTCCTGTCTTTCATTGTCACATTACATATCCACTTCACCTTTTTTATTTCAGCTATACAACATCACATCTTTTACCTAGACAGTACTGTACCAACAAGCTTCTACTGTGCTGCCACAGATTACAGTACCATCAATTTTTGGGCTCCTATGTGTACAGTATCATGTACCACTGATTCATTCTTCCCATGCAACAATTCAACATAACAGAACTTCACGTCACACTGAATACTTACACAAATAACCGGCGGACAAGAAACCAATATTTCCGTCCGTGTCTATCAAATCCCAAAGGATCTTGTCTGCACAGAATTCCTGAGGTCTCCATAGGAGATATGCAGTCTGTAACACCTTCAACCTGTAGGATAATTAACTCTATCATTCCAACAACAGAAAATAAAGTGAAACACAGTAGTACATTAGTACCTGTAGAAACACTAGATAGTATTTCAGTCTTAGGTTCTATGTTTGACCATCATACTTGGCTACACAATATATTGTATACTGTACTGTAATCAAACTAAGAAAAGAACTGATGACAAAGGTTGGATTAGGTTAGGCAATACAGTATGTATTGTACTGTACTGCAGGGTAGGTGCAGTACCTGGTGTGCAGTACAGACGCTACAGGTCCAGTCCTCCATCTCTCCAGGTATATCCTGCAGGGGAGGGTCAACACAGTCCAGGTGATACACGGCTGAGCAAGAGTCACAGCAGAGGAGATCTCCCGTCTTGTGACAGACTCGACAGTGGTCATCGTAACGGAGTTTACCCTCACTGAGAAGGTCTTCCCGCACCACTGATGTTTGTAGGAACTGATCACACAGGAACTGCAGCACTTGCAATCTGTTGAGTATAACCAACTACAGTATTAGGACTTTTAGACTCTTACAATGCACAACAAGATCTTTATTATGGTCAGATAAGAATCAAACATAAGAGGTTCAAACCCAATTCATTCCTGGTATGCTGACAACAAAATACATGTACTAAGATTAGGACATATTCAAGACTTATGCTTCATGACACATTGTTTTTCCCTAAATTATACAGTACCGTATACTGTACCGGTAACCTTCAGTAGTTCACAATACAATACTGTACTGTACTGTACTGTACTGTACTTTCTCAAATTTATCAATGTCTTTCCTCAGGTATGGACACCAGAAATGAACAGCAAATTCCAAGTGTAGCCTCATAAAACTCTTATACAAAAAATTAAATGATTCGGGACACAGATAATCAAATGAGATTTTTATCAGTCCCACAATCTGTTTAGCTTTTCCAGTGACTGTTCTTCATCCTTGAGGTCACCTGAAATAATCACATCTAAATCTTTCTCTTGTCTGACACTCTTTACATCTTTATTTAATAACTTATAATGTTTCTATGCCCACTTTACATTTGTTAAACTCCACTGTCCTGGTTATTGGCTGTGTCAATATCCACTTATCTATCGCCACAGCACAACTGGCCACTTCTGGTCCGACGCAGGGTGAGGCTGGGTCACGTCACTGTTTGTGAATGCGACGTCATCAAGCGCAGTTATCGTTTTGGCTAATTCTGGTCTGCTACACCGGTATTGAGTATGTGTAGAAAAACAAAACAAAATACACACACCATTTAAAGGGTTACGACTGTCCACAACACAGTATTGTTCATCATGATTACAGTATCGGTACTGTACTACTGTATATTAAATAAATACCAGGTACCATGCTCAACTGATTAAAGAAAGGTAAAATTTTCAATACCTGTACAGTACAGTACCTGTATTCAGTAATCTATGACGCACATAATAACTGATGTTATAGTTAGGCCTACAATACAGGGGCCGGATACTCAAAACACCTCATAAGTTATGTATATTAGCAAGATACAGTACCATATATTGCTGACTCTTTACAGTACAGGTACCATAAATTTCTCATAATCAAAATTTAATTACAATCCCGTAAGCAGTCCGTAACTCTAGTGTTTACTTTGTAAATTCAGTTCTCTTGTTGAAACGTACATGGCAGTGCAGGATCTAGTTGGCCAATCAGCGCTCAGTTAACAAAATCATCAACCAATCACAAGAGAAGGAGAAATCAGCTGAGAGCGATGCACATGATATTAGTTTGTAAACAAAAGATGAAAGGACGCAAAAAACGACCAAATTTCAGTGAGACGGAAGTATACATCATGGTGTGTGAAGTATACACCATGGTGTGTGAAGTCGCCAAAAGAAAGAAAATAATTTTAGGGAAGTTGGACTCGAGATGTACAATCAAAGTGAAGAATCATGCCTGGGAAGAAGTTATAAAGGAAGCGAATGTTGTGGCTCTAATACCCCACAATGTTGTTGAGGTCGGGCGGAAGTTTTCTGATTTACGTGTAAGCGTGAAGAAGAAAGCAGCACAAGATAAGAAATATACTGGTGCAACAAGGTAAGTCCTAATATTTTAGCCTAGGTATTGATTTCCACTCTGAAACCAACTTAACTCTGTTTTTTCTGAGTCTTGGTATGATTTGAGGTGGTTGTAAACTCAAGGAAGTAGTGTATGGTGGCTCTTCATCGTGAATTAATGCACATATTTTCCTTATATGAGAACATTCATAAATAGAAACAGCAGTCTTCGAAGTTTGCCGTGTGAGTAACTAGTGAAAACTGTACCGCCGATACATGAACCCAAGGCTAGTCGGTATTACTGCTAATAATTGCCCCACAACTTTTGGCTTTTCTTAATACTATACCTATCATATAGTTGAGACAATTTTAAGACAATATTCATTGTGTCGCAAATGACGTGGAATGGAGATATTCTTGTGGGTGGTCGAAGAAAGTTAGGTTAGGTAGGTTTTATTACTGTTATAAACTAGTACATATTAATAATTACATTCTTTCCGACGGCAATGAAGGTCATAATGTGTAGCTTACCATAGAATTCCTCTTTTTTTTATCATTATTATTGGGTTAATTTTTAGTCAAGTGATTTAATTTCATATTTGGTATACATTAATATGCAAATCTTACTTTGTTAGGCTTATAGGCTATGATGTTCTATCTTATAGGTTTACAACCAATACAGGTTGAAAAAGAGTGGCAGCGATTATTATTTTTCACTATTTTACCCCATAATGTTTGTTACAGTAAATCTAATTTACTTTGGCATAGATAGAGGAGAATTTGGAGGGCTACAACTACAATGATAGGTTAGGTTATAATGTTTTGAACTATTTCAATAAATTCCTTTCTAACTGTATGATTCCTACCAAATATAACAGCTCACATTAAGAAAGTTTGTATTTGGTTTTTTCTCTTGAAGGGGCATGACCGATCGCCCAAGCGGCTAGCCAGCCAATCAGTGGTGAAAAGGATAAAAGTAAAGTAAAAAAAAGTAAAATATCCAGTCTCTATACATGGGATTCCAGGGATTTTGGAAAATAATAAACCTATTAATGGTAATTCACTCAACACACTTTTCCAACCCTCTGATATATTTTGTTCTTTTCTGTCCTTGTTTTTATTTAAAAAAATATTTTTGGTGCCTTATTTTCACTTGTATCTTCCTTTCGAAATATACTGAGTTTGTGTATACCTGTATTTAAAAAAAATAAACAAAATTAGTAAGTTGATTAAATTTCTTATTGCTTCCCAAAGTTATAAATCATATTGTAATTGGACAATTTTGGGGGGAAATACAGTATCAGAAATTTACCACCTGGAACTAAATGCACTATATATTATAATTAAATGAATTTATAATATTGTAACCAAGTTTAATTTAGTTGGTATTTACAATTAAAACTATTTTATACACTTACTTTTGGATGGTCAACACTATTTTTCAGACCCATTTTTTTCTAAAAACTTGAATAGATTTTTAATTATAATATTTTATGCATACCCTAAACATAGACTTAAATCAAACTATTATATATTTCTTTCTAGAAGAAGAAAGAGAACAAACCCCCGGACCCTCAGGAGCTAGGTTTAAGGCTCTTCATTCAAGAGAGGAATCTATGTTTAGGCCGTTCAAAAGAAAGAGGATTCTCTAACCATCTTGCTGACTGAGGATTTACAAGAACATGATACAACAGTACCCATTGTGCTTTTAGAACCTGAAACTTCATCACATCAAAACATTCAGGAATCTTCATCATCCAGAACATATGATGTAACTCAAGGAAGACTCTTGCTGCTTCCCCGGAACAGCAAAATAGGTCTCATACCCCTTCTGCCACAGCTGATGATAACCAGACGAGGTTAACTGTAACTGGTGATCCCACTGATAAACCGGGTTCACCTCCAATACCAAGTACAAGTCATAATAGGAGCAGCAAGCCAAGAACCCCTTCTGCCCTAAAAGATGCCAATCTTATTCCGGAGGTGCTTCATGTTGCCACAAATGAGGGACAGTTTGGTAGAGCTTGTTAATTCTGTTCAGGAAGGTGCCACCAAAATTTCATCAAACATGGTTAAACTTGTAGCTAACAACAAGTGCATTGTATCTGCACTGCAAACCATTACAAAAGCTGTGCAATCGAAAAATCCTACCCCATGATGCTGTGTTTAGGGTATGGGTAGTTGTTTACTTCTAGAAGTCTTTACTTTTGGTAAATGTGATAACAGCGTAGTTGAAAAGTCATCACACTCTTATTATAATTTTTCCTTTGAGTGATTGTTATGAAAGAAGACAAGGCATGTTAAATAATTGTGTAACTTTCACCCTATACTAGTCATGAGAATTTAACAGGAATATTAATCTCTTCATAAGTGAGTTAAAATCACAAAGTTAAGTGAAAGACACACACTTGTTAACTATTAACATGTGTTGCAGTGCTCCTACGGATATTGTTTACCCAGGTTTTGGGTAAAAGTTCATACTGTAATCAAATGTATAGCTTTGAAACCGGAGTCATGTACTTATTTTTATTTTTTAAATGTTTCTTTATTTTGTAATACGTAGTTATTTTTCAGTTATACTTGCTTTATTGATTAGTGAATATTTTAAGGTTATGAATCAACTAGGTTGAAACTGAAATAATGTTGCAAGTTCACCAACAGCCTACTGTAATCATTGCTATTTACCACACATATGAACTTCATAGAGCAAGTTGTTGCATTGGTTCTTTCTGAAGGATGTGCAGCCTCATGCTAAATTGCATAGCTTAACAAGCCAAGAGTTTGCTATTTTGTTTTCTTTATTACTTATAGTTGTACCGTATTTGGTTACAAGTTTACTTTAATATACAGATTGATGCAGCTACATTCTATTCATGAGAGTTCCTAGAGTAATTTTAAACATACTGTATGAAAATTATACTGTATTCCATTTTTTAAACCTAAAAATGGCAACAATTACCAGTAGTTGTATTATTCTTTCAAAAGGATGTGGTGACCCATGTCAAATTGTGTAGTTTAACAAGGAAATAGTTGAATTCTTTTTTTTTAAGTTCTCAAATATGTTTTATATAATGATGTTTTTTCTTCCAAACTTAAGTGCCTTTGGTATTTAGTAGCATTAAAAGTATACTGTATTGTAATCAATTTTGCTCAAGAATATAGTACATACTGAATTTTCATATATCAAATGTTTATCATATGAAGGTAAAAGATAGCCAATTTTGTTTCTTTATTTTCTATAAAGAAGTTTATTTTATTATGTACAGTATATTGAAAATAAAAGTGAAATCAATATATGCTTTATTAGCATTACCTCTGTATACTGCAATAAAAAAATAATTATTAAACTTAGAGGAAAACAAATATCGGTGAATTGATATGTGCTTTTAATTCATCAACTAAACTAATTACGGACTATATTGGCTCGGACTGCTTGGCCCGTCCCTGCTTCGGCAACACCTACAGCTGGATTGTCTATCTCTGCATCATTGTCGACCATAGATAAGCTAAAATCAACTCCATTGCAGGGTAAAAAAAAAAATGAGGTCCAAGTTTTGCGTCATCAATCTGCTGGAAAGAAATTACAAGTACAGGTATGCACTAAAACTGGGGTCATACGAGGAAGGGTAGCAAATATGCATAGAATAGAAGGGTTATGCCTGTAAAAAAAAATTACTGCCTTTGCCTGGCTCTTAGGGGTAAAATACTGAAAAATGCACAGCGTGCTAAAATATCTGTACACATTTTAAACTGAATAAAATTGTTCAGTACGAAATTAAATAAAAGTGTTAAAAGCATTTAAAAAGACATCCTCTTGCCTCTCGTCTGTCAAATACTCGCATTTGAAGCTGCTTTCTGATAGGAGCAGCAGCCTTCTCAGCAGCCGTAGTCTTTTGACCCGTGTTCATTTTATTAGGTACAGTAGTAATATCTCCGTTAGCCGGAATCCCTCAAACACGGAACTTTTTGATAGCCGGAATTGAAATTTTATCGAAAAATCATTCCCAAAGCATGATTTTGCAGGAAACTTGTGGCTTAGGTAATGACTTTCAGAGGGGCACATTTTCCTGAAAATTATGAGAAAAGTTTCCCAGATAACCGAGAAAATTCCGGAGATGGGGGAATGTTCTGAGAAAATTTTGCCATTACCATAAATATTCTGGGCACAAGGGATTTTTTCTTGATTTTAGATAATCGTCTCGTTACCCGGAAAACTCATTCACGGAAGTGCTCTTCACCAATTGTTCCGGCTAACAGAGATCTCACAGTATTTGGTGTTTTACCCATAATAGAATTTGGGTTGCTAACCCCTGGCTTAATGTTGGCCTGTGACAAGACACATAAGCTAGACTAGGATAGCCTTATTCTGGGCCACTTCAAATAAATAGGTTACTGATAACATAGCCTTGCCTGACCTAAATGACAAAATCACTTCTCTTATACTACAGTACTGATTTAGCCTAGACCCTGGTGTTTTCCTTCCAATGTTTGGGTAATTTCGTCTGAATTTGTTTGAAGTTCATAAAAAAATATTATCATCATTACAACTCCTTTTAGGCTACTGCTTATACTGTACTATACTGGAGACTCCATTAAAAATATTTCTTTAAGTATACAGTAATCCCGTGTTTTTTGCGGGTGTTTTAGCGCGGTTTTGACCATTCACGTTTTTTTTACTCAAAAATTATATACTGTATATATATATATATATATATATATATATATATATATATATATATATATATATATATATATATATATATATATATATATATATATATATATATATATATATATAATATATATATATATATATAAAATTGGTTCCAGCTCACCGAAAATTTCCTAAATTCAACAAAAATGGTAGAAAAGTTCACTTACTTTGAGGTGTGTATGTAGAAGGCTCCTGGATGGTGATGATGGTGGGATTTAGAATGGGGGTGGAGGAGAAGGAAGAAGAGAAGTCACCCCATGGCACCATTTCACCCATAAAATTTTAGCTCTCTTGGTGTAATTCAAGATTATTTTCTTTAAATCAACACTGCACTGCATTATATATTGTCAATATGTAAAATATATTTCAAAATGACCTATAATTTGCTTGGAAACAGAAAAAAAGCGTTTAGTTGAAGAGTCTCAAGCAAGATGTTACCTCCACTGAAAACAGAGAGAGACTAACTCCTGTTTGCTGTGTTAAGAGGCTGGATGCCGCGCATTAAACTAGTCACTTTACCTTCAATTATACTCAATAATTGTTAAAATGACTAAAAAATTGAATATTAAACTTTTAAAATTATTGAATAGTATAAACTTCTTGATATTTACTAAAATAGTAAGGAATTTAAGCCCTAGAACCGATTAATGTATTGGCGGACTGATACTAAAGCTAGTTGCCCGGTCAGTGCAAGCGAAAACATGTTGAGGTCGGTTCGTAAGAACTTCGTTAACCGAATTGAAGATCCTTATGGAAGGCAGTTCGTTAATCGAAATTACGTTAACCGAGGTGTTCGTTAAACGAGGGGTCACTGTGTATGTATGTATGTATGTGTGTGTGTATATATATATATATATATATATATATATATATATATATATATATATATATATATATATATATATATATATATATATATATATATATATATATATATATATATATATATATATATATATATATATATATACTGTACATCATTTAAAAACAAAAATTTAAATTTTGTGCCATTTTCGATATTCCCGTGCGGTGCGGCAAACAGACGGCACCCTTTCCCTCCTCAGACACCCGCTGCTTCAAGAAGCCTCAATCCACACGTGCCTACCATACTGTGGATGCTACTGTGATTACCTCTTATGTGTGTCCTCCCACGTGCATTCCACATGGCTCCGGGACGTAAGCCAGCCTCATCAAAGGCAAAGCTCTTATTAGCAAAGACTCTAAAGTGACCAAGAGATCAAGAATAGTGATGACCTTAACGGAAAAAAACAGTTTTATTGGACAAGCTCAGAGGTGGTATGAGCTATGGCTCGAGATGTGGTGAAGACTGACAGTTCATTTGTTTTTGTCAGAATACAAGTCGTCAAGTGGAGGAATGTGGGTGGAAGAAAACTGGCTGGGTGGTGTGAGGGCGGGCAGACACCGGGACAGCAGGGAGAGGCTGGCAATGCGGGTGTTGCCGACCTCAGCGAAGTAAAAAAAATTTATTTACTTGTAAATATTTTTTTTTGTATATAACTGTGTTTACGTTTTTCCATTATTATACTACAATACGATTAGTTTCAAATAATGATGTTAGTAAATGCCGGCTCAGTACATCAGTGATCAGTGTGACCACTGGGCCGTGAGTGGAGAGCTGTTTGGTGGCCACAGGTACAGTGATTCCTAAAAGAGTATTAGCAGTTTTGGCTTTTCGTGGGGGTTTGAGGAACATAATTCCAACAAAAAACACGTGATTACTGTATTTTTTTCTCAACATCATATCCATGGTCCTTAAGCTACCAAAATTTTTATCTATATCACCTAACCAACCAAGCTATCTTATATTTTTTCATTAAAAATTTTTTTCCCAATATTGTTGGGTTCTAATAATTTTGGGGGTTATATTATTGAAATAAACTAGAGGAGAACTTATTCAAAATCATTATGGAATCAATTTACTCTCTCTAACACAGAACTAATGCTGTGGATAAAAGGTTATACAGGGCACACTTTCCTTCGCCGTAAATTTCTTCACTCGCAGCCAGATTTACGCATCTCTGAACGACTAAAATAACGAGAGGCCAGGATCTTAAGAGTTAAGTTCTGGGAAAATAATTATCTTATTTTTTTCATTCAAACTACAGCTACAATATGGACCCTTCTATACTGTACTGAAGATCAATATCACAGTCCCTTTCCATCATTACACTTGCAGTATGATGCACGTGTTTTAATGGGTGTAAATGAAGTGTTCAGGTACAGCTATGAAGTACTGAACTACCCAGTGTTTGCCAACACTGTACAATACTGTACTGAACAACAGAGAACAACTAGCCGGTGAGCTGACTAACATAAGGCAAAGAAAAGGTTACCACAAGTTGGTTGGTTTTGTAGGCTTTTCAAGAGAAATATAGACACCAAACTTCAGGTCTTGGCAACAATATCGGATACTATATTCCCATTTAATACAAGAATATTTGCTGCTGTCATTCACTGACATCTAATAATTAATTACAGTAATGTCTGAAGAAGACATGATTACTATACAGTACAGTACTGTATGAAGACATGATTACTATACTGTACAGTACTGTATGAAGAAGACATGATTACTATACAGTACAGTACTGTATGAAGAAGACATGATTACTATACTGTACAGTACTGTATGAAGAAGACATGATTACTATACAGTACAGTACTGTATGAAGAAGACATGATTACTATACTGTACAGTACTGTATGAAGACATGATTACTATACTGTACAGTACTGTATGAAGAAGACATGATTACTGTACAGTACAGTACTATATGAAGAAGACATGATTACTGTACAGTACAGTACTGTATGAAGAAGACATGATCACTATACTGTACAGTACTGTATGAAGAAGACATGATTACTATACTGTACAGTACTGTATGAAGAAGACATGATTACTGTACAGTACAGTACTGTATGAATAAGACATGATTACTATACTGTACAGTACTGTATGAAGAAGACATGATTACTATACAGTACAGTACTGTATGAAGAAGACATGATTACTATACAGTACAGTACTGTATGAAGAAGACATGATTACTATATTGTACAATACTGTAAGAAGAAGACATGATTACTATACAGTACAGTACTGTATGAAGAAGACATGATTACTATATTGTACAATACTGTATAAAGAAGACATGATTACTATACTGTACAGTACTGCATGAAGAAGACATGATTACTATACAGTACAGTACTGTATAAAGAAGACATGATTACTATATTGTACAATACTGTATGAAGAAGACATGATTACTATACAGTACAGTACTGTATGAAGACATGATCACTATACTGTACAGTACTGTATGAAGAAGACATGATTACTATACAGTACAGTACTGTATGAAGAAGACATGATTACTATACAGTACAGTACTGTATGAAGAAGACATGATTACTATACAGTACAGTACTGTATGAAGACATGATCACTATACTGTAAAGTACTGTATGAAGAAGACATGATCACTATACTGTACAGTACTGTATGAAGAAGACATGATTACTATACAGTACAGTACTGTATGAAGAAGACATGATTACTATACTGTACAGTACTGCATGAAGAAGACATGATTACTGTACAGTACAGTACTGTATGAAGAAGACATGATTACTATACTGTACAGTACTGCATGAAGAAGACATGATTACTGTACAGTACAGTACTGTATGAGGAAGACATGATTACTGTACAGTACAGTACTGTATGAAGAAGACATGATTACTATACAGTACAGTACTGTATGAAGAAGACATGATTACTATACTGTACAGTACTGTATGAAGAAGACATGATTACTATACTGTACAGTACTGCATGAAGAAGACATGATTACTGTACAGTACAGTACTGTATGAAGAAGACATGATTACTATACAGTACAGTACTGTATGAAGAAGACATGATTACTATACAGTACAGTACTGTATGAAGAAGACATGATTACTGTACAGTACAGTACTGTATGAAGAAGACATGATTACTGTACAGTACAGTACTGTATGAAGAAGACATGATTACTATACAGTACAGTACTGTATGAAGAAGACATGATTACTATACTGTACAGTACTGCATGAAGAAGACATGACAGTACTGCATGAAGAAGACATGATTACTGTACAGTACAGTACTGTATGAAGAAGACATGATTACTGTACAGTACAGTACTGTATGAAGAAGACATGATTACTATACAGTACAGTACTGTATGAAGAAGACATGATTACTATACTGTACAATACTGTATGAAGAAGACATGATTACTGTACAGTACTGTATGAACAAGACATGATTACTATACTGTACAGTACTGCATGAAGAAGACATGATTACTGTACAGTACAGTACTGTATGAAGAAGACATGATTACTATACAGTACAGTACTGTATGAAGAAGACATGATTACTATACAGTACAGTACTGTATGAAGAAGACATGATTACTATACTGTACAATACTGTATGAAGAAGACATGATTACTGTACAGTACTGTATGAAGAAGACATGATTACTATACTGTACAGTACTGCATGAAGAAGACATGATTACTGTACAGTACAGTACTGTATGAAGAAGACATGATTACTATACAGTACAGTACTGTATGAAGAAGACATGATTACTATACAGTACAGTACTGTATGAAGAAGACATGATTACTATACTGTACAGTACTGCATGAAGAAGACATGATTACTGTACAGTACAGTACTGTATGAAGAAGACATGATTACTGTACAGTACTGCAGTATGAGAAGACATGATTACTGTACAGTACAGTACATGATATGAAGTAATGAAGAAGACATGATTACTGTACAGTACAGTACTGTATGAAGAAGACATGATTAATATACTGTACAGTACTGTATGAAGAAGACATGATTACTATACTGTACAGTACTGTATGAAGAAGACATGATTACTGTACATGAAGAAGACATGATTACTATACAGTACAGTACTGTATAAAGAAGACATGATCACTGTACAGTACGGTACTGTATAAAGAAGACATGATTACTATACTGTACAGTACTGTATGAAGACATGATTACTATACTGTACAGTACTGTATGAAGAAGACATGATTACTATACTGTACAGTACTGTATGAAGAAGACATGATTACTATACTGTACAGTACTGTATGAAGAAGACATGATTACTGTACAGTACTGTATGAACAAGACATGATTACTATACAGTACAGTACTGTATGAAGAAGTCATGATTACTATACAGTACTGTATGAAGAAGACATGATTACTATACTGTACAGTACTGTATGAAGAAGACATGATTACTATACTGTACAGTACTGTATGAAGACATGATTACTATACTGTACAGTACTGTATGAAGAAGACATGATCACTATACTGTACAGTACTGTATGAAGAAGACATGATTACTGTACAGTACTGTATGAACAAGACATGATTACTGTACAGTACTGTATGAAGAAGACATGATCACTATACTGTACAGTACTGTATGAAGAAGACATGATTACTGTACAGTACTGTATGAAGAAGACATGATTACTATACTGTACAGTACTGTATGAAGAAGACATGATTACTATACTGTACAGTACTGTATGAAGACATGATTACTATACTGTACAGTACTGTATGAAGAAGACATGATTAGTGTACAGTACTGTATGAACAAGACATAATTACTATACAGTACAGTACTGTATGAAGAAGACATGATTACTGTACAGTACTGTATGAACAAGACATACTTACTATACTGTACAGTACTGTATGAAGAAGACATGATTACTGTACAGTACTGTATGAACAAGACATAATTACTATACTGTACAGTATTGTATGAAGAAGAAATGATCACTATACTGTACAGTACTGTATGAAGAAGACATGATTACTGTACAGTACTGTATGAACAAGACATAATTACTATACTGTACAGTATTGTATGAAGAAGAAATGATCACTATACTGTAACAGTACTGTATGAAGAAGACATGATTACTGTACAGTACTGTATGAACAAGACATAATTACTGTACTGTACAGTACTGTATGAAGAAGACATGATTACTGTACAGTACTGTATGAAGACATAATTACTATACTGTACAGTATTGTATGAAGAAGAAATGATCACTATACTGTACAGTACTGTATGAAGAAGACATGATTACTGTACAGTACTGTATGAAGAAGACATAATTACTATACTGTACAGTATTGTATGAAGAAGAAATGATCACTATACTGTACAGTACTGTATGAAGAAGACATGATTACTGTACAGTACTGTATGAACAAGACATAATTACTATACTGTACAGTATTGTATGAAGAAGAAATGATCACTATACTGTACAGTACTGTGTGAAGAAGACATAATTACTATACTGTACAGTACTGTATGAAGAAGACATGATTACTGTACAGTACTGTATGAACAAGACATAATTACTATACAGTACAATACTGTATGAAGAAGACATGATTACTATACTGTACAGTACTGTATGAAGAAGACATGATTACTGTACAGTACTGTATGAACAAGACATAATTACTATACAGTACAATACTGTATGAAGAAGACATGATTACTATACTGTACAGTACTGTATGAAGAAGACATGATTACTGTACAGTACTGTATGAACAAGACATGATTACTATACAGTAGAGTACTGTATGAACAAGACATGATTACTATACAGTACAGTACTGTATGAAGACATGATTACTATACAGTACAGTACTGTATGAAGAAGACATGATTACTATACTGTACGGTACTGTATGAAGAAGACATGATTACTGTACAGTACTGTATGAACAAGACATAATTACTATACAGTACAATACTGTATGAAGAAGACATGATTACTATACTGTACAGTACTGTATGAAGAAGACATGATTACTATACTGTACAGTACTGTATGAAGAAGACATGATTACTATACAGTACAGTACTGTATGAAGAAGACATGATTACTATACTGTACAGTACTGTATGAAGAAGACATGATTACTATACTGTACAGTACTGTATGAAGAAGACATGATCACTATACAGTACAGTACTGTATGAAGAAGACATGATTACTATACTGTACAGTACTGTATGAAGAAGACATGATTACTATACAGTACAGTACAGTATGAAGAAGACATGATTACTATACTGTACAGTACTGTATGAAGAAGACATGATCACTATACAGTACAGTACTGTATGAAGAAGACATGATTACTATACTGTACAGTACTGTATGAAGAAGACATGATTACTATACAGTACAGTACTGTATGAAGAAGACATGATCACTATACTGTACAGTACTGTATGAAGAGGACATGATTACTATACAGTACAGTACTGCATGAAGAAGACATGATTACTATACTGTACAGTACTGTATGAAGACATGATTACTATACTGTACAGTACTGTATGAAGAAGACATGATTACTATACTGTACAGTACTGTATGAAGAAGACATGATTACTATACTGTACAGTAATATATGAAGAAGACATGATCACTATACTGTACAGTACTGTATGAAGAAGACATGATCACTATACAGTACAGTACTGTATGAAGAAGACATGATCACTATACTGTACAGTACTGTATGAAGAAGACATGATTACTATACAGTACAGTAGTGTATGAAGAAGAATGATCACTATACTGTACAGTATTGTATGAAGAAGACATGATCACTATACTGTACAGTACTGTATGAAGAAGACATGATCACTATATGGTACAGTACTGTATGAAGAGGCCATGATTACTATATAGTACAGCACAGTACAATACAGGACAGGACAGGACAGGACAGGACTGGACTGGACTGTACATGGTTGGACTAACTTTTTAAAGATCTTCCTCGCATTTTCCTTTAAAAATATTTCATATATTAAAGCATTTTTGTGTTCCTCACTTTGTGTTCGTATGAAGGCATTACTTTATTCATTAATTAGTACAAACCCTAGATGAAGACCACAGGGTCAGGTTAAAGTCCTCAAAATATGTCAAATTATTAATATACTGTACAGTATAACTCACCTTAAAACATTAGGTTCCTTTACTGGGATGCGTTACTTAGGCTAGGCTCATTTAATTTCTATGCTGTTTGAATTTAATAGTTTTTTCTTTGTTGGTTTTTCAAATAACTTTTGAGGCCCAGTGGCCAATGCTGTGTGGCCGGTGCTCTACAGTGACACGACAAGATCTGAACAAAATACATCAGAAATCAAACATCTCATGAAAAAATTGGATGGTTTGTTACAAGGAATAATTACCACTGTTGATAATGACCCCAAGATCTACCTCAACATAAAACCTTTTATTTTATGTTTTTCTCGAGTTGTTGGTAAGACTTTTATAGAGAACACACCAGTAACATGATGGTCCTTAATAACCTATCTAAACAGTCACCATGGTTAGGTCAGGCTCATAACCCATACCTAAGAACAGGAAAACTAACATTAACACAGCTTGCTCACCTGTCCTCCAGAGATGTAAAAGGATAGTTGCAGGAGTCAAGGATATTCAGTGTTTCTCTAAACTCCTGGTCACTCTGCAGGTACAGTCGCAAGCTCTCTGGCCATGTCAGGGCATCAATGAAGTACAGGATGACGTTGATGGAGTCTTTCTGATCAAGAGGACCAAAATGTGTCTGCTGTGAGTCTTCTTCTCTGATGAGAGCTTTCAGCAGTGCCATGTGTACCTCCGCCAGTAGCGAACTCTGCTCCTCTGCCATCAGTGCAGCACAAAACTCCTCAAACCTCATCGGTGAAAGGCGGACCAGGGTTCTGAAGTGCCGCAACACTTCGTATATACCCACGGCCCGCAGAACATAAGCGTGAGGAAGCAGGAGGTCATCAGACGACTTAGGCAGCTCTAAAGCCGGGTACTGGCGGTCCTGAAGCCACACTGGCACCGGAGTCTGCGGCCTGGAGCCAAAAAACAACTTGCCAGGGGTGCCGCCATTAGTACTGAAGCTGGATATGGAAGCCTCTCCATCAGACATACCAGCTTCATCCTCTTCATCCAACTCAATGTCATTGTCACTAAGACTCTTAAAGTCGCTCTCCTCCTTCTCTGAGAGATCCTCCAGTTCAAAGTCAGAGCCGTACAGGTACTCTGACTCCTTATCGTCAATATCTGGGTTATAGCCTCTCTTGTTTTTACTTTTACCACTGTTGTATGAGCCGCTTCTCTCCTCACTCACAGACTCATGGGACCTAGAGGGCGAGCACGACCTCGAATGGTTACTCTCCTCCTCCTGCTCCATTAAGTATCTTGGCTTTTTAATTACTCTAGTTATACTATTTCTCATTTTCATTTCAGAACCATAGCTTAGCACGGGCGTAGAGCGAGGCCGCCCTCTTTTTCTCTTTCTTTCGGACATTGTAGGTGGTGTCCAGGGGCCAGGCCACCTGTACCCTGCCCGCTGGATCTGCTGATCACCGTAAACACAAACAAACCAACACGACTGACATCTCTCGCATCGTCTTCAAATTATCCCAAACCTCGGCGCCATTTTTCATTGCAAGGTCACGTGACCTACCTCATCTTTCTCTTATTTGATCTCTTCATGGCCGCCTTAACACTCTCATTTACACAAAACTAACATAAGTTTTCACTTATGAAGAAGAATATTTAGTGAATACGGTATATATGTGATAGCAGACGAGGCAACGCTTTGTTTCCCGGGAAATACACCACAGCCGTCTGCCATGGCTTCACAAACAACAATTGTGTCGACCATCCTGGTTGGTCGCCGTCGGCCCCCGCCATGACAACTACCATTTTCATATATTTTGTTTATCGAAAACAGAGATGACATATCGTCCATTATATGATATCACTGTGTTCTTTTTTAGATAGATTATCATTTATGTAGGTATCAGAAAACAGTAAACAGAGAAAATTATTATGTACGAAAAGTAAAGGCAGACGCTATTCTCAGCTTCCACCAATAGGAAGGAAGCTTATGAATCGCTTAGGCAACAGGTTGTGTTATGACATTACCCATTTATTTCAACTGAGTTAAAAGGTGTTCAACTTTGAACTGCATTATCCATTATAAAAATTTGAATACATTTTTTTTGAAGTTTTGTGTCAAATGAAGATGTTTAAGAGTTTTTCACGTGTCATTAGTGCCTCTGATACCAATCCCTGACAACAGTGAAGGACTCCGCGTTGACCATTTGAAGAAAAACAAGTGGTGAGTATTATGATAATATTTACAATTTTCTCCAGTGAACTGTATAAGAATTTAAAAGTTGGTCACTCTTAGTTTATTTTCTCAATTATGATAAACTTCTCTAATTCGTTTTAGTTGCAATAATAAACTCTTTAATTCTAATAAAGAGACACATGTTACACATATAAACGATTAGATTCCTTATAGGCCAGGAGGTTGTGGTGTTTATAGTAAAATATATATATATACTTGATGTTTCGATAATGACTTTTTCCTGGGCCTCAAACCGCGAACTTGAGATGTTACTAGATGATGATGTTTATTCCTTATTTGTAATAAACGTTTATCCATAATCTTAATTTATATATTAACAAATTATTTGAAAATTATTTAACAATAAGAATAATCGTAATGACTATGATGAAAGAAATATTATAGAAGTATTATTATCAATATTAGTAGTAGTACTGTATTAGTAGTAGCAATAGTAGTGTAGGGGTATCGAGATATTAATGTTGTCTAGCAATCAGGATGGAAGGAAACTCTAATGTGGTTTTCTTGTATAATATAAGTTATATGATAGACAGTCTGGTGCTGGAGATGCCGTGTGGTGGGGAGCTGCTCAGTAGAAGACGTTCGGTGAGTAGCGTGTTGAAGGAGGTAGATGTGCAGGAGCTTTGTTAGAGAAGATGTTGCCTGTTGCTGGCCTCCTGGTTGAATGAATGCTGGACAGCTGGGAGGAGGTGTTGCGTGTTCAGGAAGATGGGCCAGAATGAGAGTTGGTTGGTGAGGAAGCTCAGAGAAGGACAGCTGGTGGGTCGCCATGCTCGCTGGCGGGAGCGAGGACTAACTTTAATCTGAGGTATTATTTAATACAAAATGTTAAAATTTATTTTTTTCACCCAACCTTTCTCTTGAAGAGAGGATTGGTGGGGGGTGGGGGGGAGGGTTGGGACTGACCGTGCGGTTGAAAGAGGGGGGAGGCAAGGTGGGGTACTTTGATTGACAGATAGTGTCGTGAAGAATATTTTTTTTTTATTAACTGAAGATATTTGTTTTAGCTCATAAAATTCATACAAATTACCCGGCCAGATTATAATTTACATTGCTGGAATTCTTACAGTTTGGTGATCATTTTGAATATAAACATCATATATTTTGCATTAGACATACAAATTTTAGATAAAATGTTTTCTCTGAGTAAATATGTTATCTTTTGTGCAAAATATATGACATTTATATTCAAAATATTCCTGGTCTTACAAGGAATCCAGCAATGTCAATTGTATTATCCTAACTTTAGTTTGAGGTATTATTTATTAAAATTTAGTGGTTTTCCCCCAAAAATTTCTCAGAGAGGGAAGAGCCAGCAGTGTAGTGTGAGAAGAGGGGGAGGGAGTTGAGTCCATTATTTGAATGGACATTAATTTGGCGACTGTATTTCTCTATTTCTCTTAAGTATTAATTGTGTGCATGTACCATCATAAAATTAAGATGTTATTTTTACTACAACATAGTTATGTGTCGTCAAAAAGTGGAGTTTGGGGGTCGGGCCGGTTTCTATTGGAATTAATCCCATATGTTCTGTTGTTCACTTAACGCGGTTTTCACTTAATGCGGTACCCTCTGGGTTTTATTGACCGCGTTAAGTGGGGTACAACTGTACTTCATTTTTAGTAAATATAACACGCGGACTTTGAACATATAATCAACGACCTCACCAGCCGCGTGTTATGTGGACTAAAAATGAAGTATATATATGGTACCTCGTGTTTCATACCAGCTGGATTCGGTAAAATGCTACTGACACCACATACGAGGCACGGGCAGTTCCCAATGAGGTTCACGGCGCCATCAGCTCGATGAACAGGCTTTGTGTGAAATATAACAGAGTACAGGACTGTATATATATATATATATATATATATATATATATATATATATATATATATATATATATATATATATATATATATATATATATATATATGTATATATATATATATATATATATATACTGTACCTGTATATATAAAATATATATAAGTAGTCGATTAGCGTTTAGGTGTGGTAACCCACGATGCTCAAATTATGAGGTTTAATAGTTGGGTGAGTCGAGGCGGGGGGGGGAAGCTAGTTGCGGAATTGGAACTCGTAAACGTATGGTGTTGTTTAATGCAAGTTATGGAACATTTCAGTATCTTCAAACGGGTTTTCACGCTTTTAATAGGCCTTATGTAATCCACCAATAAGGATTACAACAGCACACAGTATGGCTGCAATTGGTAAGAAAAATAAAATATAAGTGGCAAAATTTGTGCCCTGCGTAATTTTTACAACCCACCTCACACATAAAGTAAACCGAAAAATGCTTATGTGTATAGAAGATTTTCAACTCAATATCACATATTCTTTCACCTCTAGAAATATCTGCTGTCACTCATGGGACACCCTGCAATAGTATAAGGACGACATGGGCTATGCTGACAAATTAATGTGACTTACCTGTTGGTGACGACGATGGTAGGAATGAGACCTTGTAGGGTTACGTGATGTTATGTTGTCTAGCACTCAGGATGGATGGATGGAAACTCTAGGTGGTGGTTTTCTTATATAAAATATATTATATACAAGACAGTCTGGTGATGGAGATGCCGTGTGGCGAGAAGCTTGGTCAAGAGACACGTTTAGTGAGTAGCGTGCTTGAGGAGGTATCTGTGCAGGAGCTTCGTTAGAGGAGATGTTGCGTGTTGCTGTCCTCCAGGTTGAATGAGAGCTGGAGGACAGCGAAGAGCTTGCTCGGAGGAGGTGTTGCGTGTTCAGGAACGTAGGGTAGAATGAATCTCAATGGAGACTGAGAGCTAGTACTTGCCAACAGTGTAACAGAGAGCCAGTACTTGCCAACAATGTGTAACAGAGAGCCAGTACGTGACAACAGAGAGTAACAGAGCCAGTACTTGACAACAGAGAGTAGCAGAGAGCCAGTACATGCCAACAGTATGTCAAAGAGATGTGACTGACTGCCCAACCAACTAGACAGCCAACCAATGGCAAAAAGAATAAGCAAGAAAATATTATACAGTACCAGTTGGCTTGGGGAATGTTACAATAGGATTCAGTATACAAGTTAAGCCTTCAATTCCTTATTCTCTGGTAATGATCCTTCGAGAGGGCCTTTTATGGGGTAAATCTATTCATTCTCTCGCCTTGAATTTGATTCATTTCACTTTAATTTATCTTTTTACCAGTTGCAGCTTACTAGCCATTAGGATTGGTTGGTCTATCCAGTGTTAGTACAGTACAGGAGGAAATTGGAGTACCCAGAGGAAACCTGTGATGTTTGGTAGTGAGGATCAAGCTGGACAATGCCCTTCTTGTATGTGTCCAGTGTCACAGTCTGAGATTACACCGTGCAGAAAAATATTCTGTGCATGTGCTCTACGATCAAAACCTCATCGGAGAAGGGGATGCTGAGATTACCCCTTAAGAGTAATGAAATGTTTGGCGAGAGAGGATTTTGTGATAATTACTCATTTATTGTTGACATTTTCTGATTAAATGGAATACATTAATAACAAGTTTACATTAGTAGTTGTGGATTGTTGCTGACAAAAACTATACGTCACGTATCTCCCTCCACCTTTGGAGATAAACCCACAAATGTGAAAATAACTACAGTACAGTACAGTACTTTACTTTACTTTAGTAGCACTGACTAATTCCTGTTCATTTTGGGTATTTTTTTCATGTGTTAAATAGGAACCAGCTTCAGTAATTTTTCTAGCAAACTGTCACTTAAAACCTGTATTGACAGTGCAACAACCAGCACAATTCACAGTAACTAGAAAAAGTAAAAAACTCATGTTTAGTGTAGATAATAACATGTTAGTGGTACAGTGGTAACAATCGTATCCCTCACCAATATGTCATGGGTTCGAGCCTCGGCCAGGACACACGTGAGCGAGTGTTGTCCAGTGTGACCCTCGCTACCAAACATCACTGCAGGTCTCCCGGTCTCCTCCTGTACTAACACTGGATAGACCAACCACTTGAACAGCTAGTACATGTACAGTAAATGATAAAACAAAAATTATTGTTAGGTAATGTCTGTTCATTTTTAACAAACGATTCCAGAATGGATGAAACTGTATCTGCTGCATCATCTTTGAATAGAGCTCAAAGATTAAATCTGTAAAGGGAGAAAATGAAGATACTGGGAACATACTCGTACATGGAGACCGGTAAGACTTCATGTACAGTACAGGACCTGTATGGGCAAAAATGAATGTAGGAACATAAGAAATTTGGCCAAGACCCACATACAGGATACTGTACTAGAAGATTGCAGTAAGTACACTATCAATATACAGTACAGTATATACCGGTGCTGTATATATGTATTGGGTAAAGATTTGGAAAAGGTCAACCACAGAACTCTCTATTGATTTGTATATCGAAAGATAGAGCCCCCCCTGCCCCTCCCCCCAAATACTCTAGCATTTTTTTGGAAATTTATATTTTTGATCACACAAAGTGGGCAGGGCTTTGAAGTTGAGGGAAATTGTGGGGTAAAAACATGCAAAAAACAAAACATAACCCAATTATTCTACAGAAAACTTTAGAGAGTGTAATGTCTAAGGACAGGTGTCTGGGTTAAGGACCTAGGTCAGGATACTTTTCAATAGAACAAAAGTTCTTCAGTAAAAGAACATCTCCAAAAATGGTGGAGGGAATAAATTTTTGCAAAAAAAAAAAAAAAAAAAAATCAAGAACCTAATTTAAAAACTTAATATCAGTACAGTACAGTATACCTATCTACTAGAGAAACCATTAGGACCTGACCTAACCTCCTATCCAGGGCCTCCTGTGTGTAAACCTAACCTAACCCAAGAGGACAAAAGAAAAGATAAAGGAACCTGAAGAACCAAACCAGATTCTTGTTGTAATGATTTTGGCAAGACTCAACCTAATAGTGAAGTACCTGTTCAGTATAGTGTTGTACATATGAACACTGTATTGTGTGGTCCTCAGAGTGTAGGTGTGGTCAAGTATGGTCCTCAGAGTGTAGGTGTGGTCATCAAGAGTGTTGGTGTGGTGTGTGGTCATTAAGTACGGTACACAAGATGTGGTCGTCATCAGCCACACCTTACTGTAAATTAAGTAAACTTTCACTCACCTGTTCGTTAGTGTCTCTCAGGTGAACTCTATGCCATCGTCCATCACATTGACTTAAACACAACTTCGTATTTTTCTACACTGCTTCATTTTCCGGATCAATGAAGTTTTTTTAAGACTCCTTTTTAACTGACAGCAACAGCATGTGTTGGGAACTTGGGTGATCTTTTAGGTTGACATCTTGCGTTGCTATTGGTTACCAATACCGTGTCATGTAACAGCGACTACAGTATATTGTTGTTTAATCTTAAAGAATATTACAAATGAATAGAATAATTAATATAGTAATTAAGTATTTTTATATTAGTTATAGTATATACTCTAAATAAACATGAAAATATTACTTATTCAATACAAAATTCACAATAATGAAAGCAGTATGTAACCAAGACAGGCTACTTTGGTTCCCTGCTGTCAAGTGATCATTAGTTGACACAGGTATACATTGAGACAAGATTGTTCAGTAAATTTAACATTGTGACAAAACGAAAACAACTTTTGGCCAACATTATAAACTACAGTACATGAAAAATACTACCGGTAAGTACAAGAATGTTTATTATTAACCACAACAACCATAAGATGTCCTAAAGGAATAGATATAAAAATAAACAAATAAAATACATGTAAGCAAATAACTCCCATGAAACATTATATCAGTTAAAAAACAAAAAACATTAGAGTTATTTAATAAGGTGCAATTAAGTTCAGCTGTGAACTGAGACGAGAAAACTGTTTAAGAGAATTGTTAACAACTATATTATTCCCCAGATGAATGCACAGAGAAACCTTTGCATAGTACAGTACACTTGTAAACCTTCCAAACACAGTCTGTTATCACCCGTCTCTACCTGTCTTGTTTACTCCTGTTACGATGCCTCATTTTTTCTTTATGTATCACATCACTTTCCATCCTAATATATAAAGCTTTAACAATGGCTCAAAAAGAGAGCAATAAATGTAGCCGTCATTGTTTGGGGAAGTCTGCCGTCCAACATGTACATAATAATAACTAAATTCACCAGTCACCTCCACTGTCTCCTCTAAAAGAAATCATTAATAGCTGACACAGTGTTGATGGAGTCATAATACTTATTTCAGGATAATCTTAGAACTTGTGATTACTGTGGAGATGAGGGGAGCTAACCAGAGGAAAGAGATTAATGTTCATTAGTCACTTATTGAAGAAGACTGACATTCATTGGTCACTTTATTGTAGCGCATCTGTCGTCAGCCAATCACAACAGACTTCACATCCTCTGTACATCTTGCCCAGGTTCATGTGTAGAGAAGCCAGGACTGCAATTTGTTTATATAATCATGAGCTCATTTGAGCAGCACAGATGACTGTCATATAACAGATGTAATATAAAACACTATACTGTACATATATGATGTTCTAACACTCAATTATCCTCCTGTTTTTTCTCATTCACTTAAGTAAGTCTTTAGACTTTACTTGAGGAAATAAAACAATTATATAAAAGATGAAAGTTTAATTTAGTGTATAATCTACCCATACAGAAAGTATACAAAATGTCATCATCTACCTCTATCAAGAATACAAAAGCAAATATATAAACAAGATTATTCATTCATTCTTCATACCAAAATTCTATTCACAAAGCCATTTTTCCCTTAAAGTTTTCTGCATAACAAAAGCAAAGGCAAAATTAACCTTTCGCTGGAAATATATTAATCCAAACCATATATCTTCCTCATACAATAAGTTACCAAACATCACATTATTAAAGCGTACAGTACAGTAGTTGACAAGTCACTTAAAGTGCTATTCCTGTCACACAAACTTCATTCTTTAAAGCATCAATTCAGTGCTGGTTAAAGGAAAGTATAAAAGTACTTAAAATAACAAACAAATCAGAGTAATGCACTGTCATGAAGTGTGGTTATAAAGCGTTACAATCTGTTCATAAAATATTGAATATATTAGATGTAAAAATTGGAACTTATATTAAAGATAAAAAACATCATATTTAATAACAATAGAAATCTTTTTCCTGTCTACACATACAGTAAACCATAAACAATGTCAAGTAATGATCGGTTCCTTTGCAGCAGAAAGTACAAATTATTAGTTAAGCAATTACTATCTTCTTCCCCAAGATGGGGGATCATCACGTAAGTAGATAATAAAAGTCTCGGATAAAGCTTTATATTTTTCCCAAATACTTTATAAAAGTAATTTTGTTATTCATTAGGCAAGGATAAAAGAACAAAATTATTATCATCATTACAAAAGACAAAGTCATCTATGTAATCATATACTGTACACATCTCATTTACAATGCAAATGTAATTTTGTCTATTTCAAATAGGAAAGAATCTAGAACACTCGGACTCGGCTTAGTTTTGCGTCAATTTCCTCAATAACACCGTCAATGCGCTCACTAACACCTTTGAAGGTTGATGGCTCAGGGCCGATCATCTTGATAAGGGCTGGCACCTCAGTAGAGGAGTAGCAGAATCTGTGAATTAAGAATACAATAATATGAATGGAGCAGAAGAACAGTATTGTACCAGTACAAATTATATTTATATAATGATGTTTTTTCATTACTTGAGGGAGCATAAGTATGTCATAATGTCTGTTCAGCATCAATGTTTCTTCCTGTATCCATCAGGTCATCTCCTTCATGGACACCCACCACCCAGTTTGGGAAACCTTTCCCCTCCCTTTGAGGAGGGAAGGAAGGTGGGCCAAGCTCCCCTCTGGTATGGCTCACCGGATCATCAAGACTTGCAAGCACCCTTACCGCAGCAAGATGGCTCCCACTGGGGGAGGGGGGGTGAAATACAACTGAACTTCTAAAAATTTTACATTAGTTATGAGATTGTTTGTTTGGATCTAGAAAGGCAACAGAGGCAGAGAAACTGGAACTTGAAAAAGTGTGTTCTTAGACCCTTAGTGGATCAGGGGGCACCCTGGTTTGATCATTGGGGGAACAGCTCAAGAAGATTAATAACCACTGCTGTAATATGAAGCATAATACTGGCTGTTAACTACTGTACCAAGACAACGCATGTACGCACGCACGCACGCGCACACACACACACACACACATAGAGCTCTGAAGCTGTACAAATAAAAATAGGATAAAACAGTGAGACATAGGTACAGCATATCAGGTTGTGCACCACGCACCTGCAGAGAGCAGTCATTGTACGCCACAAGAGCTCCTCTGGAGGGTGACTGTTGAAGAACTGAAGGATTGCCATGGCCAGCTCAGGGGCAACATCATCAAACACAACTGTCTTCACCTCTTTAGTTCCCAGGTTGTACATAATGGCTGATCCATACTCTTGCACCTATATCGATAAAAGTGTAACTCATCTATTCACATGAAAATACAGTAAATATAACATTGTATATATACAAAGTGTCAGTACTAGTAAAAAACAGTTAACTATATTATTAGATCAAAGACTTGACTGAGATATCCTAAGTTTCAAGATTACTTCAGACACTAATGCTAACCTTAGCATTGGAATGAAGGAGGGCATTGACTGCCACCTTTGTAGTAACACGGATGTTGCTGGCTTGCTGATTTCCGTCATGCCACTCACTGATGTACAGCAGCCACTCTGAAGGACTCGGGTGCTCAAACATATTACAGAACTGAAAGAATATTTTATTTGTAACATTTATCAAAATACTGTACAGATTCAGTACAGGGGGTCCCCCACTTACAAATGCCCGCTGATATGAACGGGGTTAAACTTGAAATTGACAATATTTTATTTACCCGATAATTTTTTTTCTTTCATTTACTGTATTTTGTCATTCTATTTCTTCTTTTCTCTTAAATTAAGTGATTTTAGATGTATATAAGGACTTAGGCTATGATATAGTGGGATTTTAAACATTATTCTGTGAGTACTGTGTGCACATAGCTTATGTTCTCACTTATGTACAAATCCGACTTAAAACATCCTCAGGAATGGAACCCATTCATAACCTGGGGTCCTCCTGTGCTGTATTTCATATAACTGGTGTGGGTATTTGAAACTTACCATTTTAATCGACATCCCAAACTTACCTCAATTTTAGTTTGGCTGAACTATTCACAATTGCCCTCCTGAACACTTGAAATCTGAACTAAGGTAAAACCCATATGCTCTCCACAGTACAGCACAGGCTGGCTGGATTCAAGAACAAGTGAGACTCAACTTGATACCCTGTCCTTTATTCACCCTATAAGACACACCATACCAATGTTTTCCTCTGTAGTATTTCTCTTCCTCATCAAGACCCAAAGATTTTCATCAGATTAACCCATCACTTCATGCATCACCCTGACAGACACCAGCTAATTCTACACACTGTACTGTACTGAGGGTGCTCAAGTCCACAATAATTCAACTGTCACATATGAAGTAGTTGTTCTCTCTTCCATTCATCAAGTATATTAATCTTTCACAATTTTGGCCTTCAGCATTTTGAAATTTGATTGACTGTATTTTGAACATGGACAATGGGACAAATATTTATAATTTTACATAAAAGTCCAAAGTAAAAAATTCCGTATAGAGTTTAGAAGTGAAACTGCTGCAGTATTTGCCAGGTGTGGATGCCTTTGGGGAAGCTTACCAAAATGGATTTCAGAGATTATCTGGTACCAAGACAGGCTAAGACTTTCTCAGGAAGAATGGGTGATGGTTAATCTGTGTTGACAAACCATCTCCAAAACTTTTTTCTTCTGAGGTCTTGGAAATTCTTGATCTAAACAATTTTGTTTATTATGTGTAGTGTCTAATGCTTCTTTCTGGACACACTCTAGACCTATTTTTGTCTCCTGCTGAGTGTGATCATGTATTAGATGATCAATTCAGCAGTCTCTGAGTGAGCTTTGGTCACTTTGGGTTTTAATGTAATGAGATCCCCTTCTTACATTACTACAATAATTATGTACCTTCAGTAACTGTGTAAACATTGACCAGACCATGATTGATCATTCTTTGTACTGGATCAAGGAGATGATTAAATTACATAATGATGTCTTCCAGTCCATTTCAGACAGTTGTTGTCCAGAGATCAAGAAGAGAATTACAGTACGAGATGACTCTCCATGGTATGATTCGTCTACAAGTTTTCTTCGTATGATGTGCTGAACGAGAGTGGCACAGGCAGCGAACAGACTGTACTAGATCATAGCATATGACTGTGCATAGGGCTATTGTTTGTTCAGTGAGGGCACACAAAGTTGAATACTTGACTTATGTAGTATTCAACTTTGTGTGCCCTCACTGAACAAACAATAGCCCTATGCACAGTCATATGCTATGATCTAGTACAGTCTGTTCGCCGCCTGTGTCACTCTCGTTCAGCACATCATACGAAGAAAACTTGTAGACGAATCATACCATGTACTGTATGCAGTTACGAATGGGCTGTTGGGCCGGAGGTCTGGAACTACTATGCTGTCTTCCACTTCAGATGCTCAATTTGCCTCAGATTTTTCCTTGTCTTTTATTACAAAAATATCACATATAAGAAGTAACCTTGATGGTGTTTCTTTAAATGAGGAATTTCCAGTTGAATTTCAACTGAGTTACACCGTAAACCTCACTAGTATTTCATCGTTTTGTCTTGTAGGGGTGAACAACATTCTGCACTACGTCAAGGACTCGAAGAAGACTTTTTGTCGTAGTGATCTTGTAAATGTATTTAAGATACCACTTGCTTATGAACATATTGCAGACTTTGTTTGTAGAATCATAAATACTTTGCAGAGGGCAATTATGTGAGATCTGAGAAACAGGCTATATTATATCCACTTTTTAAGAAACCTGGTCTTGATGCTGAACATATGTAAATTTATTGTACGGTCTCCAATCTCTCATTCTTATCAAAGATCATAGAGCGTGCTGCGCTGGATCAGTTTCTTCCCCTCTTAAGAGAGAAATAGAGTGATCTCTCTGGTCCAGTCAGCCTATAGGAAGCATCTATCAACTGAAACTGCCTTATGTAAAATTCATAAAACAATTCAGTAATAAATACTTGTACAAGAAAGTCCTCCCTTCTGGTCTTAATGGATATCTGCATGTTTTAACACGGTGGATCATCATCTGTTTCTTCAGGATCTTTGGTCGTTTAGTGTCCGTGAGAACGCACTCTTACTGCTCGGGTCTTATTTGTCAGTGCGATCTCAATGTATGATGGTTGGTGGAACCATTTCAGGCCAGGTCTCTTTGCAGTTTAGAGTCCCACAGGGATCAGTTTTGGGAACATCTTTGTTTACAGTCTATACTAGTGGACATCAGACAAAAAGGCTTGTACCGTATTGCATCTGGAAACTAACAATGCAATTCACATTAAAAAATGGAGGTACAATACTTACAAACAAAGCAAGAGATTCCTGATGTGCAGGTGCAAGACCTTCAACCTTGTTGGCATAATTCATGATGGTGTGGTCACGGCGATCCTGGTGAAGAAGGAGGATGACATCATCCTTGAGGGCAGCAGCAGCCATGATGCGAACAAGGTGTAAACGAGCCTCATCTGGGATGGTGGGATCATGAAGCACCCGGGCAAACAGGATACTGAAGTTTTCACCAAGCGCCCATGAACCTTCATCTTCAACAACATATGCTCTCAATTCCTCCATATGTCCCTGTTCTTCTGGGGACAGGAGGTGTGCACAGGCAGCCACCAGTCCATCAAACTCGACGTGAGCCTGTAAATTATAGCACGTACAACTTGTACACGATGTTGGGCAAAATACAAAATCTTAATTTATGAATTAATGGAGGCAAAATTACAAGAAGTGTTTGTACTGTAGCATAAGTAGTCAATATATGTGTTCGATAATATACAAATATATGTATAAATAAAACATAACATTAAAACAGGCAACTATGGCAGCCCCGCCCTTTACAGCAACTGCACCAATATTGTCATGCAGGTCATAGGAGCTACGGTGGTGGTGGTAGACGGAGACTGATGGTGGGTAGGTGGGGTCACCGTCGGTGCACGCAGGCGGCAGGGGGGCCTGGTGATACCCACCTTCTTGACGATGTTGGTGTAGATCACTGGTGGCTCGTACGGGCGTGCAGGGCCCAGGTAGCAGAGCAGGGCAGACTGAGGCTCTGGGGAGCCAGGGTCAGTGTGACTGTACCGTGGCACAGGCCGATAAACCACGACCGACTCCTGTGACCCATGCAGATTTCTGTTTTGGGACGCCAACAGGATTGGCGAATCCGTAGAGGGGGGTCGGTCAGGATGTGTTTCATCTCGAGGGACCGGAGATGTAGAACAGGAAGATGGGGCCAGTTCAAAGGTAGAAATAGATTCAATGGAGGAAGGAGCACGAGGAACGCGCCGCAAAAAAGATGATATGGATTCTAAGGAACAGGCACGAGAAGGAGGGATGATGCGGGGAACTACCGGGGATGAGGGCTGAGAACGGGTGGCAGGGGAAGGTGTTGGTTGTGGACACGGAGGAAAGGGAGAAATGTGGAGGTGCGGAAGTAATGAATTTTGTGATGACTGTGACTGAAGCTGAAGGGTAGAACATGAACCATATGAAAGGGATTGTGATCTGGACTGCCAGGTAAGGCAAGATTCATATGAAGTAGACCGAGAGATTCCATGCATCTGCCTAAATGCTGCATTGTTTATCTCAAAGTACTGTTGGTCGGGTGTAACTGTACGCATGGTGTCCACTGAAGACACCGAAGCTGTCGAGTTACAACGACTGAGTTCTGTGGGCGAGGAAGAGGGTTCAGGGGAGGATAGTAATTCCTCAGGAGTGGGTACACGTCCAATTGGATCCACCACATACAAGAGATAATATGAGGACCCAAAAGACAGTGCTGAGGTTGAGGAACACATGGATAAGTCTGAACCTGCTGTGGAGGACCGTGACAGTGAAGGTGATGGGGGCCTATGATTCGCACAATACGGTGGGGGGGAAGAAGTAGGATAGGATGGTGTATTGACAGGAATGGTAGGCACTGTGTGGAATGAAGGACTCGCACAATATGGTGGGGGGGAAGAAGTTCGATAGAATGGTGTATTGACAGGAATGGTAGGCACTGTGTGGAAGGAAGGCAGCGTTGATGTATCAGACAAATTGTTGTTAACATCAGAATCTTCAGATTTAGAAGAATGTGATGATGTGATGGAGCTTTTCTCTGAAGTCTGATAAGAGGAAGAGGATGAAGATAGGCTGGAAGAAGAGGAGGATAAGGATGAGGATGAGGAAGAATAAAAAAATAATGGAGAGGAGTTAGAGGAAGATGAAGAACCTAAATATAAGTCAGAACACGATGAGGAAGAAGCCGACAAAGACAAACATGGGGAAGGGCTCCGTGATCTACAAGTGGAAATCAGGTGGGACCACACGTCACAATCAGAACCACCGTCATCACTACCAACACCAGTACTCACATCCAGTTCATCTTTGAAGACAATGGGAGGTTCACGTTCAACCTCTGGCTCAGGCTGTACAGGAGGAGAGTCTCTGTCCGGGGCATCGGATCCCTCGGGAGGTGCGGGTGTGACTTCTTCGGGCAGCACTTCAGGTGTAGAGTCTGCCATCGTGTTAGATTCTGTTGTTGCTACTGTTTCTGTTTCTGTTTCTGTTGCTGTTTCTGTTGCTGTTTCTGTTGCTGTCTCTGTTGCTGTTTCTGTTGCTATCTCTGCAGCTGCTTCTGTTGTTGTTTCTGTTACCGACAATCTGTCCTGTGGCGGGGGTGTTGTTCCTCTGCTGGTTGGGGACGGCAGGCGCTCAAATGGCTCGGGTTCTGTCGATACGATCTCTCCACTACTCGAGTTCTCTACAGATGCTAAACTTGGGTTGAAGTCAGCGAGAGACTGTGTTACCTCCTGAAGTGGGTCTGATAAGATCTGGGGTGGACTCTCGCCCTCAGAGTTGTGCCGAGAGTGTGTCGCAGACTGGAGACCTGAGCAAGACGGAGAGTTTTGTTGCTGTTCTATAGTCTCCACAATACTCTGCCTTTTCCTTTTACTATCTTCTAAATTTTCTCCGCTGGAAGATTTGGATTTCTTTTTTTTTTCCTTTTTCTCTTTTTTCTCTTTCTTTTCTTTCCTGTCTTTCTTTTTCTTCTCTTTTCTGATAACTTTTTCGTTTATTGAGTTTCTGCGATCCTCGAGTTTAATTCCCTGTAGTCTGAAAGAGGAAAACACGTGAATGTAAATTTTAGAAATAAATTATATCGAACTTAAAATAAACTTTATATTCTGTCAACCATACGCTATACAATATACAGTAGTCTATTGTTAATTGGTAATACAGTACTATACAACTTTCAAAATGAGTTGTTTGTATCACTACTATATTATTTCAAACAAAATAATATAAACAGTACAGTAGTACTGTATTTTCTCTCACACTGTAGTAGTGTCCTCCCACACCATGACAGTATACCTCCTTCACTACATCATACAGTCTCTTACATACAATGTATTTAACTCCAGCATTTATTATTTTCTTGGGTTACCTTCACGATGTGAGTTGTGTGTTGTATTTTCTTTACCATTACAATAACTCTTTTATTACCTTCCTCAGTATGTTTCTTGTTTGCTCTATTTAAAGCTTTGTTTGACTGTACAGTACAGTATACAAAGTTAGTACTGTACAGTATTACAATGTTACCAGAATAAACCTAACTCATAGAGAAGTATATACACTCACTGTTTTATACTGATCCATGTTTCTATGCTCAGAACAAGGATCATATTCCTAATGTAATGAAATAAAAAATATAACTACAGGTCCACCAGACCCTAGCTGGCAATTACAATTAAAATTAATGTCAAGATGGAAGCAAAAAACAATCTCACACACACACACACTTCTGATGTTCCTTTTAGATACAATACAGCAGAGATGTAATACTGTACAGGTACAGTACAGTACTGCCAGCAGGTGAGGGCCAGAACCCATACATTCAGTGGATACAACACTCAGTGTCCTTGAACCAATGGTAGATTATATTACAACTTTTTGAATATAAATTGAACAAAAAGTTTCTACCCAGTAGTACACATACTGTACGTAGTTTATTATTCCAGTTGTAAAACAGAACACAAAAGTAAGTGTGTGTGTGTGTGTGTGTGTGTGTGTGTGTGTGTGTGTGTGTGTGTGTGTGTGCACTCACTCCAAAAGTATCTTTATGATTTTGTCGGAGACAATATGCCACAACGAACAAAGGATTTTGACAACCCAACTGAGATATTAGGAGTCGTAGTGTTCATTTTGAAATTCACCCGACCCGTTTGAAATGATACTTTTAGGAGCGAGCATACACATGCTGTGTGTGTGTGTGCACATGTACTGTACTGTAAGTATTTTGTGTGTTCATGCACTTTATGTATGTACACTGTGTTACTGAGCAGTATCTTCCCCCAGGTAGAGACTGCTAAGGCAACCTGTACACAAAAATAAGTATGACCCAAGAATTCCATCTAAATTAAAGACTTTATCTCTCCTTAGTATGATAATGGCTGACCTGACTTGGTCGATGGCGTTGTTAAGTTCTTCCAACTCACGTTCGTCGTCGTGCCTTCTTGATGTAACTTCTGTTGGGATGTAACTCTGCAAGTTGTTGTTGAAGTTTGCAAAGTTGACTTTTCTGGAGCCAGTACACTTTATATCCAGGTCCTTTAAAACTGTTTTAAGATTCTCTCCGACCGCACTGAGGAAATATTATAATGTTGTTAAGTCTTAAAACAACTGTACTGTACCAATAACATGTTTTAATTAATAATAAGAAATAAGTACACAATAATTGAACTATCCATAAATATATATTAAATGAAGCAAGAGAGCGTACCACACACACACATGTACAGGACAGGCAAATTCACATTATGAGAGTGTCTACTTTTTGCTACCTCAATATAATTATACTGTACAGTAAATATAATGAAAAAATCAGTAAAATAAATCTATACAATGAATTAAATTATGGAAATCACATGAGACACCTTGGTACAATACTGTAGTAAGAGAAGTCAACTTTCTACTGCAACTATTGTCACAGTAAATGGAGTAATGTACAGTACACATTTTTTAAACTACTGTACAGTATAGCCAAAGATTTATTGATTTTTTTAATTTGTTTCACATTAACCACTTATGTATGGAATCTCCTCTGAGTTCATTAAAATCACGTGGAGTTAGTCAAATAAAATATTAAAAGTGGCATCACCGAAGTGAAGGAGTTAACAAATAACACTGATAAAAACTGTTTTATGTAAGTCTGTTATGTCTGCCAATACATTTACATCATCTTCCAACCCTGTGTGAGTGTGTGTGTGTGTGTGTGTGTGTGTGTGTGTGTGTGTGTGTGTGTGTGTGTGTGTGTGTGTGACATGATATTAGGAAACTATTAAAATCAAATATAGAATTTCTTTTGTAGTGAAGCAAGTGAAGTAAGAGTTACACAAGTGTATGAATGTCATATATAAGTTGAGGAGAGTACAGCACTGTTGGAGGATGTCACAGTGATGGTGGCTCCTGTACAAACACAGTGACATGCACTATAAAGTAACAATACAAATGCTGAAGGATTATTATTATTTTTTTAATTTTTAAGTCAAAGACATGTCATAACTGAGCTGCAATATAATGAGTACCTGTAACTCAGCTAAGATAGTGGGAAAGTTAACTGAGATTATGATCACTGAAAAAAGAAATTGATATAACATTTTGCTCACTGTTGATGGGTTAAAATCAATAAAGGGTAATAATTAGAGCAAAGTTGTAGTAACAACATGGTAAAGATGGTCCCTGTGTGTGAAGTATTGTACACTTGACACAGATACACAATAGTCTTCTTTAAATACAAGATAAACATCTATAATACTGTATTGTTATGTCTTCTTTGTTCTTCTGTCCAATTTTACATCCATCACAAATATTGAAACAAAATGTCATATTATTACAAACATCATTACTGTATAATGAAGATATTCCATATGCTATCATCATCGTCACGCAATAAATGTCTAAAAATCAAATAATGAAAACTAGAATCTACTAAGAGTAACTAAGGTAGAGTAGAAGTTGCACATCTAAACATTAATTGACAGTGATTTAAATATTATACAAATAGAGTACAGTAAGATCTGGAATGAAAGAAGATATAGCGTACCATTAATCATGTATGTTACACAGCTCTGCCTTGTCTCTTCAGCTTGTGTGGAGGTGAAGCAGGAGAATGACACATATCACATAAGGCTCCATCAAGTAGTGTCCTTTATATGGAGCCTTGGCTGGCCAGGGTAATACAAAGCAGTTTGTGATGTGTAATGTGTTATAACCATCCATCTGGAGTATGTGAGCAGGAAGTAAAAGTGTTGTAAGCAATGTGTGACAGTGTTGAATGTAGGACGACCAAAACCACAGCAACAAGCAATCAATTTCTCTCGTAGAATTAGTTTAATACAATACTGTTATAACTTAAGTCTTACTGTAAACCGACGTGCTGATCTGTTTTTATTTTTACGCTGTAGACAACGAGATGTCTTATGATTTAATACAACTATAAACACTGTGAATATGTGAAGCAAATACTTTATTAGTTTATTGAGAAGTTTTGAAGGTGAGGCTGCAGACCACAGTGATTCACCTCACCTACTGCTCAATGTATCAAAATAGTGAGGTATTTTATAGCAGCCAAGTTATAGCTGGGTTTCCTAAACTCCAAACTTTCTCTTAATTTTAGTATGAAGGAAAAATAAAGGTAAGCAATTACTTTGACAAATATTGAACAGTAAGTTCTCCATTAACAGGACTTGTAACCAGAAATTTCCAATAACTGGATTAAGGAGAATTGTCTGGTATTGTCTGTGATGATGTCTGCTTTTCTTATGGTTATTTTAATACAAATCTGGTGTGCCAAGGTGACCTAAGAACACATGTCTGTAAATGTCCTGATACATGTGGGCCATCTTGTGTTCTGCTGATGACACGGCAGGCAGGTGGCTCACAGATGGTGGCACTAATTATAGTGTGACTTTATTCTCCAGTGGTCATCAACTGGCCCCTTCTCTTCTCTCATTCTTGCTTGTATACAGTACTCTCTTCCCCACCCCTATTCTTACTATAGCTGTGTTTTAACTAAAGTAATGCAGGTACATTTTACCCTAATTTTTGGCACATTGTGTGCAGGAAATATTGTAACTATAGAACCAAACCAGCCAGCCTTCAGGGGGCAGAGTCCTAAAGGTACACTGGTTGACTTCGTCAGAAAAGTTGTAGTAATAAAAATATTGGAGAACATTTTTCTCAATGGTTAGAATGACCATTTATGATGTAAAATACTGTATGCTGAAGAGAAGTTATAGGGTCAGTCATGACAGGAGAGGATATAAAAGTTACAGTAGCACTTAACTGGTTATCCTTCAAGTTTGTTACAATCTATGACGGGTATGAACTACAGTACAGTACAGTGAGGTAGTGGTTTCAGTGGCAGTAGAGGCTGGCTTTATAATTTGTAAAGGGGAGATAAAATTTGTATTTATTTCATCTGTATTTCTTCATATAGTATTCACCAATATTTACCTTCAAGCGCAGTATATTCAATATCCTGGAACATTGGAAGAGTAACCAGAAAAGTTAACATCCAGTTTTGGGACAATTTTGTCTGGTAGGGGAAACTTTGATGAGTAGCCAGAATACAGGTACAAGTACTGTACTTAATTAAGTACAGTACACTGACTGACCACACAACAATTCGTCCAGTTATGGAAAAACTTATTGTAAGATTTTTCAGGTACTGTACCTGCATTGAATCAGTTTTCACTGCTTTGTTTTTTGCAACAATAGTAACTTTTATTACTGTAATGACTTTCCTGGTTGTGTGAGTGAGAAAAACACCACACAGCACTACCTTCTCACCTCACATGCTACCACTTGTGGGCCACCTTCAAGTTTAGTGTGTGACCAGGTGAGCCTAACAGAGGGGCTCACCACAGTTCACTGCTCTCATCACTGGGTAGCCTTTTGTTCAGGTTGGGTGGCCCCTCCAACACACTACATTAAGTTAATTATATTAAAGATTTAAGGCTCTCATACAGGACATTAATCAGTGCTCATCATACACAGTAATAGAGGTAGTTTTATAACACCAAAGAGGTATAACTGTTCACCATTAGCTGCAGTACAGGTGAGTATTTACAGGACAATAAACCACCCAAGAATGGCCACTTTAATTCTAGTAGTAAAGAAAGTCCTCTCTGATATTTGTCTGAATTTGAGAAAGTTTAAACCCTGAGACATAAGGTTTTACAGTCTTAGTACTATACAAAAAGAAGAAAAATGCTAACTTGAATAAGATATCCATTTGAATGTCATTGTCAGTCAAATATATCTATATATATATATATATATATACTGTGTATATATATATATATATATATATATATATATATATATATATATATATATATATATATATATATATATATATATATATATATATATATATATATATATATATATATATATATATATATATATATATATATATATATATATATATATATATATATTATATATATATATATATATATATATATATATATATACACAGTATATTATATTATTATTTTGATTTTTTGTATGGTAATTAGCCCACCGGGCACAGGTCAAACGACCCACAGGGCCTGGGGAGCGAAAAAAAAAAGAACAAAAAATTGAAATACAGCCCCCCTAAAATAATGTTTATATGTTTATCGGGATTTATTGTAAATGTGAACATCCTGTGTGGTGGAAAGTGTTTAAAGTTGAGTACTGTACAGTGTGTGTGTGTGTGTGTGTGTGTGTGTGTGTGTGTGTGTGTGCGTGTGTGTGTGTGTGCGTGTCATGCGTGAGACAGTAAGAGAGGTATATTGATAACATTAGTATGGGGATGGGCCAGATTGGCGGTGGTTGTTGGGTGACCTGGAGGAGGGGCGGCCAGACACGGGGTCATTGCTGGTGATCTGCAGAGAGTTCAGCATGGGCAACAGGACCTGACCCAGCGGCCTGCATGCACATGACACACAGGTTAGTCACACAAAAACATACAAACTTCTGTAACAAATGTTTACAAGAAAACTGGTTAATTTTTGAGGTGGAACACTAAAGCAACATAAATTAGAAGTTTAAATATATTCTCAGCCTACAGTAATCTTTCTCAAAGGTGTACAATGATAATGTTAGTTTTAAATCATATTTTAATCCATTCTCATTTTTTCAAAGTTGCAGGTAATGGAGTCTGCAAGTTATTTCTTGTACATAACTGATTTATATTACTGTACTGACATCACATATAAAAAAAAAAATCATATTACTTTCATACATTTGCAAAAGTTGTCTTGTAAACTAGAAGTAAAGAGGAACTGTACAGTGTTAGATGAGACCAAAAGACAACCATGCCCTTACACAGTCCTCATATCACACCACCATAGACACAGTCTTAAAGATCCTTGTGTCAGAATCAGTACACAAGTTACTAGTACTGTACTTAAGAAACTGTATATGATTCATGAGTTACAGTACAATAAATATTTTACTGCACTACACTATAATCTTCTGTTTAAGTGTTGAGAATAAGAGCAGCTCTGTGGTGTATTGGGTTAACTCTACACCATCACTGAGGTACCTCTGTCAGTGTGGTATTATTCACAAGCTTTATCACTGTGTCTATGATGGCGAGTCTTAACCATTAGTTCTCATAATAAAGAGCAACAATCAATATACTGTACTAAAAATTATTAACATAACCACAACTGTCCACAACCTGTACAACACTACCACAACCTGTACAACACTACCACAACCTGTACAACACTACCACAACCTGTACAACACTACCACAACCTGTACAACACTACCACAACCTGTACAACACTACCACAACCTGTACAACACTACCACAAACCTGTACAACACTACCACAACCTGTACAACACTACCACAACCTGTACACCACTACCACAACCTGTACATCACTACCATAACCTGCACACTACTACCACAACCTGTTACCACACCTGTACCAACACTACCACAACCTGCACACTACTACCACAACCTGCAACACTACCACAACCTGTACAACACTACCACAACCTGCACACTACATGACACTACACAACCACAACCACATACCCCTGCACTACCACAACCTACACACACAACCTGTACAACACTACACAACCTGCACACTACCACAACCTGCACACTACTACCACAACCTGTGCAACCTGCACACTACTGTACCACCAACCTGTACAACACTACCACAGCCTGCAACACTACCACAACCTGTACAAGCACTACCACAACCTGCACACACAGCTGTGCAACACTACCTGTGTACAACCACAACCTGCACACACAACCTGTACAACACTACCACAACCTGTACACTGCACTACTACCACAACCTGTTAACACCTCACACAACCACAACCTGTACTACACACTACACTACCACAACCTGTACAACACTACCACAACCTGCAACACTACCACAACCTGCACACTACTGTACCACACCTGTACAACACTACCACAACCTGCCTACTACCACAACCTGTGCACACCACTACAACCTGTGTACAACACTACCACAACCTGTACAACACTACCACTACCACAACCTGCACACTACTACCACAACCTGTACAACACTACCACAACCTGTACAACATTACCACAGCAGTACTGCTACCACAACCTGTACCAACACTACCACAACCTGCACACTACTACCTGACCTGTACAACACTACCACAACCTGTACAACATTACCTGCAACCAGTGCACTACTACCACAACCTGTACAACACTGCACAACCTGTACCAACACTACCACAACCTGTACAACACTACCACAACCTGCACTACTACCACAACCTGTGCAACACTACCACAACCTGTACAACCACTACCACAACCTGCACTACTGCCACAGCATGTACCAACACTACCACCTGTGCAACACCACAATAGTACACTACTACCACAGCCTGTACAACACTACCTGAACACACTACTGCCAAACCTGTACAAACTACCACAGCCTGTACAACACTACCACTTGTACACCACTACCACAACCTGTGCACACCACACCACTACCACCACACCTGTGCACCACTACCTGGCCTGTACACCACTACCACAACCAGTGCACAACCTGTACACCACTACCACAACCAGTACACCACTACCACAACCTGCACACTACTACCACAACCTGTACACCACTACCACAACCTGTACACCACTACCATAACCTGCACACTACTACCACAACCTGTACAAAACTACCACAGCCTGTACAACACTACCACAACCAGTACAACACTACCACAACCAGTACACCACTACCACAACCTGTACACCACTACCACAACCTGTACACCACTACCACAACCTGTACACCACTATTCTACAACAGCCTACAACTAGAGCATTTTACTAAACATGATGAATGTTTCTCAGATCTAATAATACTTGTACTGTTAATATGATCAAAATAAAGACATTATTTAAACATGGTAAACTAAGCAGCCATAAACTCCAGGTTGTGTAAAGGATCACGACCTAAACAACACCCATAAGAGGACACATCTGCCTTACTCTCATATTTGAAATAAAGAACATTACTGTACACAACAACCTTGGTCTTTCTAACACTAACACACCAGCTTCTGTGAGTACACAGGGTTAACCTTGAAGTATAGTAGTGCTGTTAGTTGAAGGTCTGTGTGGACCACAAGACACTGTATAACTTACTGATGGTGTAAACACACACAAGCAGTACAGTACAGTACTGTGCTCTATCTTTCAAAAGTGGCCCAAACAAAATAATATTATATTTATTATAATAAACTTTGGTTGTGAATGAATTTATCTCAACATTAACTTCATGAAAACAAATTATAATTACCACAAATCTTCTGCCCTGTACTGTGCTGTGCTGTATAACTGCTGAAGGTTCAAAGGGTAGTGGTGTACAGCCACAGTGTATTGTACAGTACTGGACCAGAAAGTAAAGACTAGAGTGAGTAAGACCATCACATGAGCGGGTAAAACTTACGTGTTGAGGACTTCATCTGGAAGCTGGAGGATGTGTTTGGGTATCCCGTGGCCACACAGGAACTGAGACACTTCGTCACTGAAGTTGTTGCAGTTATGCTTGAATAAGTCGTATGCACCGGGTCTGAAGGCATTACAATATTGACTGATATATAATATTTAAAGTTGCAATTAAATATATACAATATTATTATGGTTTAACACACCAAGCTAATACAGGTCAACTATGATTAATGAATTTTGGAAGGTGCACGTTTTTTATCCATTATGCTGATCTATGGACAATAATCCTGGAGTTACAAGAGTTTTTTGTTAATCTTTCAAAACAACAGAAGATGATGAGGCGTCTGGGAATGTCCCAGAACGAGGAGAGTTAACAGTGGTGTATAGACCCTTGATATGTGTAGCCCCAGTTCTGATGATGTATTAACAAAAACTAAATACTGTACAGCACTATACAGTACTGTGCACCTGTTAAAAAAAATATCTACTCTCGGGTCCGATGGAAATTGAAATGAACAAGTAGACATAAGCAGAGATGTATCTGTTAGGTTGGTACCTCTGACCATAGAGGCCTAATGTCCTTTATCATGCAATGTTCTGTGATTTAAATTAGAGAAATAATATTCCTCTTACGTACATCACACAACCTATCATCATTTATCAACAGCACCTCAATAAGATCTATGTATGTATTCTGTAGTAGAGTCTCTATCAAATTTGGTTCTGGTACTGGAAGTTAAGTTTGGTAAGGAATATAATGCAAGATAAATGCCTGACTTTAAAGTTATTTTCTTTTAAATGAGAAATATCAGAACAATATAGATGTGCTGTATAACTGTGTAAGCAAATGAATATCCTGTATAATATTTATGAATACAGTAGAGTATGCAGATGAACAGTTATGTACCAAAAAAAATCTGCAGGGGTGAGGGAGGTGGTGCAGGGAGGGAGGGTAGGGGTGTATGTGGAGACTTGGCATCATTGCATAGAGGTGAAGGTGACAAGTATGCAGCCATGAAAAATGTTATGGCAGGAAGTAGAGGTCGACGAGGTGCACACCAACTCCCTCTACACCCTGTGATGTTACGTTGTGAAGCTCTATTTTAATAAGTAGTTAAGCACTTCATTAGCCACTTTACTTCCTGCTTCACCACCACAAGTTAAGTTCCTCTAATATGCAACTTTTTATGGTAAGCTGTGCCTGACTCATGGGAAAATAAAAACAAACAATTTGTAGAATGAAAAGAAAGTCTCTCCTTCCACCGCCACCCATATATGACGTTGTCGAGCCTCCACCTTCTCCCATGCACCGCCTCCCTCCCGAACTGCTGAATTCTTTTTGTCCATAACTGTAACTTTAAGATAAACCGACACATTCATGCTTCTATATGCACACACTATACAACCTTTCCCTGTACACCCACCAAAATAAGTTCTGCCAGTCCTCTGTCCCATACATGAATCTGGGAATCCAAGACATCAAACAATGTTAGGCCCATAGATGGTGTACTGTGTGATGTCTCGGATTCACAGGGTTCATCTATGGGACAGTGGACTGGCAGGACTTTTATTGGTGGGTGTACTGTACAGGAGTTTGCATCCATTCTTTATTAGGACTGGATTTTTTTTACTTTTGCAACACTTCGCCGACCACCTGCTTTAGTATCGACCAAACAGCTTATAATCTAACTAGGTAATTAAGGGATGCAAAAAGAGATGCCTTCAAAATTTATATTGGTCAACAGTGAATACTTTTTGACTACTTATGATGATAAATTAACATAAAAGTGAAAACAATGTGATGGAACCTACTATGAATCTCACCACAAGTCCAACTGCAGGACCATACACAGATACTATACTGTACAGGACCATACACAGATACTATACTGTACAGGACCACACACAGATACTATACTGTACAGGACCACACACAGATACTATACTGTACAGGACCACACACAGATACTATACTGTACAGGACCTACACACAGATACTATACTGTACAGGACCATACACAGATACTATACTGTACACACCACACACAGATACTATACTGTACAGGACCACACACAGATACTATACTGTACAGGACCACACACAGATACTATACTGTACAGGACCTACACACAGATACTATACTGTACAGGACCATACACAGATACTATACTGTACAGGACCACACACAGATACTATACTGTACAGGACCACACACAGATACTATACTGTACAGGACCACACACAGATACTATACTGTACAGGACCACACACAGATACTATACTGTACAGGACCACACACAGATACTATACTGTACAGGACCACACACATGATGCAGCAGGTGTTGTGTCACTGTACAGGACCTACACACATGATGCAGCAGGTGTTGTGTCACTGTACAGGACCACACACATGATGCAGCAGGTGTTGTGTCACTGTACAGGACCTACACACATGATGCAGCAGGTGTTGTGTCACTGTACAGGACCTACACACATGATGCAGCAGGTGTTGTGTCACTGTACAGGACCTACACACATGATGCAGCAGGTGTTGTGTCACTGTACAGGACCTACACACACATGATGCAGCAGGTGTTGTGTCACTGTACAGGACCTACACACATGATGCAGCAGGTGTTGTGTCACTGTACAGGACCTACACAGGAGGTGTTTGGGAGGTAGACAAGTTCAGTGTGTGCCAAGGGTTGGACACCAGCCACCATACCTAACTTTATCACTAATGATTCACACCGGTGGTATCTAAGTCCTTCATACAATGTTCCTCTAAACAGTATTGAGCTAATTCTGGCAGTTCATATGACTGTGACACAAGACTCATATGTTTACAACTACAGTACAGTTGTGTGTGTTTCAACCCTCGTAAAGCCTTTGTAGTAAAGCTAAATAATCACATCAGGTGTGTGTGTTATGATCATAATTAGTACTTCCATACATTATATTCTTTGATTATAATTATTTGTTCAGTAAGTTATCTGCCCTAGATATAAATACAGTCCACCTGTAATACTGTATATGGGTGATGTATACTGTACCTGTACTGTACCGTAAGATGTACTGTACTGTATCTGGATGTAATGTACTGTATCTGGATGTAATGTACTGTATCCATTTTTTATGATAATTATCAGTTTTTCATTTGGTATAATTTACGAGGCACTTACTTGTAGGTACCCTCGCCGAGGCCAAATATATACTCAAGGAAGAGTTGGTATGGCACTTGTGACTGTCCCAGGTCCTCAACACGGTCTGGGTCGCCCAGGATGGTCCCTCCCTGTAAATAAACACACATTAATTACTGACAGGTACTGTATGTTTGAAGTACATGGAGTGGACAAAAACCACGAACTCACTACAATTATGTTGTAATTGTCCTCAAGAAGAAAAATGTCAACTAATTATGGCCCTGTTGAAGATAATACTGTCCTGTAGTACCCAACTATTTTATAGAAATAGACAACTTAACCCAAACTAACCAAACCCGCCTTAAGCCAACTCATCCCAAAACATAACTTAACCCAACCCAAGGGCAATCCAACTCAACAGAATCCAACCCAGCCCAACCAAACCCAACCAGACCCAACCTAACTTAACTCAACATAACCTAACCCAACTCAACCTAACCTGACCTACCATATCTAGACACATTAAGACCCAAATTACTTGAGGAACATCACTTGAAACTAAGATTGTTTAGTTCATAATATCATCAGCTTTTGTAAATGATTTAGCCCCACCATCTGACATGTTCACAGAGACACAAAAAAAAGTTACACAGTACAGCTATTAAGAGCTCACGTTGTTGTTGTTATATTTTTTCCGCCAGAACTTCAATCTATTGCATGGAGAAAAAATACAAGAGTTCAATCCACTGAAAAATATTGAGTGGTAATGTGGCAACACTCTTAAGCTTTTCTAAAAATAATAGTTCTGTATTTCCTTGAGGAGGTGAGGACAACAGGGCATCACACAGACCCCCACACACAGCCCCACATAGGACCACAGGGCATCACACAGACCCCAGCCTTTGGGGACAAATTGCAGTGGGGAAGAGTAAGGTTGGGGAGGAGTGAGGTTGGGGAAAGGGGGGGGGGGGACATACCAGTACAGTACTACTTAAAAAGGCCGAGTCTTCTCTGGTGGCGCTGCCTCATCCCACGCCACACTCCCCTCCTCACGAGACAAAAATGAACTGGCTGCCTCCCTCCCCTCAGTTACCCAGGAACCTCAAAATGCCGGGAATGTTATGCTAAAGAAAACACCTTCACACCCAAGGTATGGCGCACCTTCCCGTATAGAAAATGGAGCGCGTATTCAGGGTTGCCAAAACACTGAGTTACCAAACCGTGGTGGCTAGCCCTCAAAAGGAGCAGCAAAGACCTTTAAATAATGTAGCACAAATATTATGACTTATAGCCTGGCGTTTCACTCTTCTATAACAATACAAAATATTATCGTCACTAAAAGGAATTTAAATTTAAATTATTGAAGGAAATAAAATTATTTTTTTACCAGTTTGCCACAAAATAAATCAGTGCTTCTTTTTGACCAGTTTGTTGAAAATAGTAAATATTTGTTTCTTCATCAGACACTTATACGCTAAATAGTCAATAAATGACAAAAATAAGAAAGGAAACATGTCCCCTCTTAACCAGATATGAAGTCTGACAGATTGACTGCCAGTCAACTTCTGCGGCTCTGCCTGGTGCCTGTCTGTCTGACCAGCCACTAAGCCCCCCAGTGAGAGAGTGGGAAAGGAAATTACTATAGACCTTATTTCATGCAAAATTGAAAATTACTCGATGATTGGAAGACAATAAACGAAGAGAAAAATGAGCCGAGTTATGTGCTCTCCTTTATTACCAATCCTGAAAAAAAAATCAATATTCATTCATAAAGACTGCTGGAAAAAGAGGTGATTTGGAGGTGCCGCTGTTTCCTTTTTTCTTAAATATCCCAATTTTAGGCAAGTAGCCCAACTGGGCGGGTAAACCGCGGGTTTGGCAACACTGCATGTAGTGCCTCCACAGGATAACTCCGTTCTTGGGTTGGTTTTAAGATGAGGAGACGGGATAAAACACGGGAATGTTATCACTTAAAACATTATGACCTGTTATCTAATAGTACTGTGTTAAGACATTATTGTTATATAACCACATAATATCCTCCCTCTATCACGGTATTTGCCACACCTACAGCACCACAATAGTGCCACACCTACAGCACCACAACAGTGCTAAGCACCTATATATACCTGCCAAGAAAATACACCACAGCAATTAATAAATAGGCTACACCTATATACTACATGAAAGTACACTCAATAGTAATTACACAAACCCACAGCACCACAACAGTGAGGGTGAGGAAAAGGCAAAGGCACTAAAAATGTTCCTGAAGTTGAAATTTATAATGAAGGGAAAAAAGAGATGGACTAGATGTGTCCTTCTCTTCACTAATTTTCTGGGTGGTGCACACACACACACACACACACACACACACACACACTTCATCCTTGACCACCGAAGGGTCAAGACGTACCTGGCGCTCCTCTGGCAGCAGCAAGGTCAACTGTTATGTTGGCCATACCAGCTCCCTCCCCTGAACCCTCCTCCCCACCGGAATATCAACAAGTTCTCGCCAGAAGTTACAATTTTATTTAGGAAAGGAATGGAACCAGTGTTGAACAGAGGTGAGCAGTGGTGAACAGTGCTTAAGTCATTGAGAACAACTCAACAGTAACAGCTGAGTAGTACCCAAGCTAACCTTCACAGTGAGGTCCCAGGTACCAAGTGATAACTGCCTGTGAGGCCCAACAACAACCAGCGATGTGTTAATCCGTTTACGATGGGAAGGCCTGGGACCACACCTCACTCATATAACACCATCTGTGAGGGAATTGCTACACCACGTGATGCCCCTCATAACACCATCTGTGAAGGAATTACTACACCACGTCAGGCCCCTCATAACACCATCTGTGAGGGAATTACTACACTACGTCAGGCCCCTCATAACACCATCTGTGAGGGAATTACTACACCACGTAAGGTCCTTCATAACACCATCTGTGAGGGAATTAATACACCACGTAAGGTCCCTCATAACACCATCTGTGAGGGAATTATTACACCACGTGATGCCCCTCATAACACCATCTGTGAGGGAATTATTACACCACGTGATGCCCCTCATAACACCATCTGTGAGGAATGGACACACCATGTCAGGCCCTCATAACACTATCTGTGAGGGAACGACACACCACGTCAGGCCCTCATAACACCATCTGTGAGGAATTCATTACACCATGCCAAAGCCTGCACACCATCTGTGACTACACCACGTCAGGCCCCTCATAACACCATCTGTGAGGGAATTACTACACCACGTGATGCCCCTCATAACACCATCTGTGAGGGAATTACTACACCACGTCAGGCCCCTCATAACACCATCTGTGAGGGAGTTACTACACTACGTGTTTGCTGTTCAACACCTACAATAATCTGTATGTTCACTGTATGTTCCTTCACCTTTCTCTAATGAAGGCTCTTGTTAAACCACCAATGTATGTAATAAGTCATTTATGTCCAATGTATATTTTCAGCCGTCGGGCTGCAGAACTTTTTCAATAAACCATTAATTATTATTATTATCAATATTATTACACACACATAACACAACTATTAGTTCACATATGACCCAGGTGTGGAGGCAGAAAACATAATCCTGTAATATATAAGAAGCAGCAGCAGACGGTCGGTGGTGTAGCGAGGCGTGGGGGGTGGCGTGTGGGGGGTGGCGTGTGTGGGGGGTGGCGTGTGTGGGGGGGGTGGCGTGTGGGGAGTGGCGTGTGTGGGGAGATGGCAATGTGGGGGGGGTGGCGTGTGGGGGGTGGCGTGTGGGGGGTGGCGTGGGGGTGGCGATGTGGGGGGGTGGCGTGTGAGAAGAATTGGCGTGTGGGGTGGCGTGTGGGGTGGCGTGTGGGGGTGGCGTGTGGGGGGTGGCGTGTGGGGGTGGCGTGTGGGGGTGGCGTGTGGGGGGGTGGCGTGTGGGGGTGGCGTGTGGGGGTGGCGTGTGGGGGGTGGCGTGTGGGGGTGGCGTGTGGGGCGTGTGGGGGTGTGTGGGTGCGTGTGGGGTGGCGTGTGGGGGGTGGCGTGTGGGGTGGCGTGTGGGGGGGTGGCGTGTGGGGGGTGGCGTGGGGGGGTGGCGTGTGGGGTGGCGTGTGGGGGGGTGGCGTGTGGGGAAATTGTGGCGTGTGGGGAGGTGCTCCCTAGGAAAACTGCCAAATGTTACCCCCTCCCAAAGTCACTACTCTTGTACTCTCTCCTCTTCTACCACTGACCCCCCCCCCCACACCTGAACCTCTGCCGCCATCCACCTACACTGATTATGTCTTCATGAACACCTGATTTAACACACACACACACTTTTGTAAGATAGACAACAATATGTGAAAGAGAGACAGTTCTTCAACTGCCATTGTTGTAAACACAAATATATATATTTTTTTTTAATTGTAAAGAGATTTTTTATGACGAGAAAAACACAAACTGGGTGAAGGAAGGATCTTTAGTGTGTGTCTATAGTGGTGACAGTACAGTACACTACATTACACTACAGTACACTACAGTACAGTACACTACAGTACAGTACACTACATTACACTACAGTACACTACAGTACAGTACACTACAGTACAGTACACTACAGTACAGTGCAGTACAGTACACTACAGTACACTACAGTACAGTACACTACAGTACAGTACACTACAGTACAGTACACTACAGTACAGTACAGTACAGTATAGTACAGTACACTACCGTACACTACAGTACAGTACAGTACACTACAGTACAGTACACTACAGTACACTACAATACAGTACACTACAGTACAGTACAGTACAGTACAATACACTACAGTACAGTACACTGCAGTACACTACAGTACAGTACACTACAGTACACTACAGTACAGTAAACTACACTACAGTACACTACAGTACAGTACACTACAGTACAGTACAGTACAGTACAGTACAGTACAGTACACTACAGTACAGTACACTACAGTACAGTACAATACACTACAGTACACTACAGTACAGTACACTACAGTACAGTACACTACAGTACAGTACACACTACAACACTACGCATACAGTACACTACAGTACAGTACCCTACAGTACCAATTACACTCCAGTACACTACAGTACAATACACTACAGTACAGTACAGTACTACAGTAGAAATTACTACAGTATCAGTACACTACAGTACAATGCCACTACAGTACACTACAGTTCAGTACACTTACAGAGTACACTACAGTACATTACAGGACAGTACAGTACACTACAGTACAGTTACACTACAGTACCAGTACAGTACTACAATGCAGTACTACACTACATTACACTACAGGACAGTACAGTACACTACAGTGCAGTACACTACAGTACAGTACAGTACACTACAGTACACTACAGTACAGTACAGTACACTACAGTACACTACAGTACACTACAGTACAGTACAGTACACTACAGTACAGTACAGTACACTACAGTACAGTACAGTACAGTACAGTACACTACAGGACAGGACAGGACAGGACAGTACAGTACACTACAGTACAGTACAGTACACTACAGTACAGTACACTACAGGACAGTACAGTACACTACAGTGTTCATTGTTCACATTATAGGCCAGACTCACCTGGCCGTCACTGGTCAACAACAACACCACGTGTGAGAGTACATGGCTGGCTCCCTCCCCTCCTGCTGCCACCCAGCCACAAATATTAAAATTACAGGTGGTCCAAGTGAAGCCCTAAGATTCGTGAAAGGTGAAAGATACCCCTTCACCAGAACCACAGCCGAGATACATAGAGACCTGAGAATAAAACTCATCAACCAGCAGCTGCACACCCTGGCCAGCAGAGTCTGGCAAAAGGATAGAACGATCAGAGCCAGAACTCCTTCAAAGACTCTCACCATACATGGTTCCCATAAAGTTACCAAAAGGTCCATTACCACCCCCGATCTACACGGCCAGGCAATAGACAACCTCCCTAGACCAGCATCCGCCAGTAGGGTCGGCGGAATATGAAATAAGGCCCTTAAAACACCCATATATGAGACAGGGTAGGATGTCTAGTGCCTGTACCGACAGACAATAACTAACCCATGACACAACCCTAACACACCATTAGGCGGTCAGCCCACCCTCTCTTACCTACTCCTAAATTTCTTCAATTTCCTAACTATAACTTCCTTCCCCCACCTCTGATCTTCTTTCACCCTCCTTTATCTAAAAAACAAAACAAAAACAACAACAACAACAACAATCAGAGGGCCACCTAGCCACCAGTCAGAGGGCCACTCAGCCACCAGTTTGAGGACCACTCAGCGACCAGTCTGAGGACCACTCAGCCACCAGTCAGAGGGCCACCCAGCCACCAGTCTGAGGGCCAGTAAGAGAAACAGTGAAGGCAGCTGTTGGCCCACACCTGACTATTATTAACTCAGTGAGGTGCCTGGGGAGGGCACTTGTGTCTCGTCTCCTGCTGCCTCGCCTGTGTTACCTGTGTTACTTGTTACCTCTGTTACCTGTTACATGTGTTACTTATTACCTGTATTATTTGTTACCTGTGTTACTTTATAGCTGTGTTACTTATTCGCTGTGTTACTTATTCGCTGTGTTACTTGTTACCTCTGTTACCTGTTACATGTGTTTTAAAGTCAGAGAGAGGGGAAGTGAACGATGATAGTGAGGAAATAAGCAAAGTATTAAACAGTAACTTCTTATCAGTTTTCACAGAAGAAATTCACGAGGAAACGCCAGAGGTGGAACTGATATTAGGGGAAATGAAGAAGAGAAATTAAAGAATATCACTATCAGAAAAGAGGATGTTCTCAAGACGATAAATATATTGAAGAAGACAAAATCCCCAGGGCCGGATGAAATTTCCCCTTGAGTTTTGAAAGAGTGTAAGGAATAGATTAGCGGACCCCTCGTAAATTTATTTACAAAATCATTAGACACGGGAGTTGTGCCAGACTTGTGGAAACAGGCAAATATAGTACCCATATTCAAAAAGGGAGACAGAGCATCAGCGTCAAATTACCGGCCGATTAGTTTGATCAGTAGTGGGGAAATGTCTTGAATCAATTATAGCAAATAGCATCCGATCGCATTTAGAGAAAACAATTAACCTAAGACGCTCAACATGGGTTTACAAGGGGAAAATCTTATCCAACAAATCTGATGACTTTTTTAGGGAAGTCTTCGAGGTAGAAGATAATGACGAAAATTACGATGTTATTTAATTAGACTTTAGCAAAGCGCTTGGCAGAGTACCACATCAGAGGCTTCTGAGAAAAGTTAAGGCTCATGGTATCGAGGGGAAAGTTTTAAATTGGATAAAATCATGGCTCACCGATAGAACACAGAGAGTCAGCGTAGATGGTTTTAAATCTGAGTGGGGCCGTGTAACTAGTGGGGTTAACTGGGATCAGCAGTGACATAAGCAAGTTTGCGGATGACACCAAAATAGGGCGGCAGATTAATTCAGGGAAGGATGCAAATGCACTACAGGAGGATCTAAATAAACTGCAGGGGTGGTCTGAAAAATGGCAAATGAAATTCAACACCAGCAAGTGCAGCGTACTTAATATTGGAAGAACAAATACTGTCAATGTATACAGCCTTAACAACATCAACCTAGAAGTCGACTTGAAAAGACCTGGGGGTACTTGTAAGCCCAGACCTAAGGCCTAGAAAACAGTGCATTAATGTTCGAAATAAGGCAAACAGAGTATTGGGTTTTATATCTAGAAGTGTAAGTAATAAGAGTGCAGAGGTCTTATTGCAACTACAGTATATCTTGCGCTAGTCAGGCCGCACCTCGATTATGCTGTTCAGTTCTGGTGCCCTTATTATAGAATGGATATCAATTCACTGGAGTCGGTGTAGCGAAGAATGACGAAAATTATTCCGGGACTTAGAAACCTTCCATATCAAGATAGATTAAAGAAACTAAACTTGCATTCCCTAGAAAGACGAAGAGTGCGGGGAGATATGATAGAAGTATTTAAGTGGGTGAAAGGAATCAATAAAGGCGATACAGATAAAGTTCTTATAATATCCGAGCAGGATAGGACTCGTAGCAACGGATTTGCTGGAACGCTGGAAAGTTTTAAAAGGAGGCTGGATAGATTCATGGATGATAGAGAGTGGTAGTAACTCTCGACAGGCGCTGCCATGCACAGGCCAACCGGCCTATTGCAGACTCCTTATGTTCTTTTGTTTTTATGTTCCCTTTGCAGCATTACAGCATTATAAGCTGTGTGTATTATTGCTGGGGAGGGTGGTGGTGTAGAGGAGGTGGTGGGCTGGGGTGGTGGGCTGGGGAGGTGGTGGAGGCTGGGAGGTGGTGGGCTGGGAGGGTGGTGGAGCTGGGGAGATGGTGATGTGGAGGAGGTGGTGGGCTGGGGAGGGTGGTGGGCTGGGGAGGTGGTGGGCTGGGGGTGGTGGTGTCAGGGGGAGGGTGGTGGGCTGGGAGGATGGTGGGCTGGGGAGGGTGGTGGGCTGGGGAGGGTCTTGGGCTGGGAGGGTGGTGGGCTGGGAAGGTGGTGGGCAAGTCTTCGTGTTGATCAGGTGTACCTGTAGCCTTCACCACACACACTGGTGACCCCTTATCTTGTACCCAACGTTACCTCTACCATCTCTCGCTGACAGTCTATTAGTGGTATAAAGATCCTCAGACCAACGTGTGGCATTAACCCAATCTTCATCCCCGAGTGAACAACCTTACTTCACAGTGTTCACCTGGTGTACGTGTTATCGGTGTACACTAATAACACCTGGTGTACGTGTTGTAGGTGTACACTAACAACACCTGGTGTACGTGTTGTTGGTGTACACTAACAACACCTGGTGTACGTGTTGTTGGTGTACACTAACAACACCCGGTGTACGTGTTGTTGGTGTACACTAACAACACCCGGTGTACTTAAAGCTCTACTATGTTCTCTTTTACATCAACTAATTCCTTTCAATCCCATCCATCACCATCCACTCCCCTCAACACCCCATCCATCACCATCCACTCCCCTCAACACCCCATCCAACACCATCCACTCCCCTCAACACCCCATCCAACACCATCCACTCCCCTCAACACCCCATCCAACACCATCCACCTCCCCTCAACACCCCATCCCACCATCCCCCCTCAACACCCCATGTTTCATCCCTCCCCTCAACACCCCCATCCAACACCATCCACCCCTCAACACCCCATCCATCACCATCCACCCTCAACACCCCATCCATCACCATCCTCAACACCCCCATCCATCACCATCCACTCCTCAACACCCCATCCATCACCATCCACCTCCCTCAACACCCCATCCATCACCATCCACTCCCCTCAACACCCCATCCATCACCATCCACCCTCAACACTCCCCCATCCATCACCATCCACTCCCTCCATCCATCACCATCCACTTCAACACCCCATCCATCACCATCCCTCCCTCAACATAATAACGACCATAACCCACTGTTGTCCTGAATTGGCAGGGTGATGGTGTACTGTCCTGGTGCCTGGTGATGGTGTATCATCCTGAGTGCTTGGGTGATGGTGCTTGGGTGATGGTGTGTACTGTCCTGGTGCTCGGTGATGGTGTACTGTCCTGGTGCTTGGGTGATGGTGTCCTGGTGCCTGGTGATGGTGTACCTGTGTCCTAGTGCTTGGGTGATGGTGTACTGTCCTGAGTATGCCTGAGTGGCCCAGGAAACTGTCCCTCATGGCCCAGAGTCCCTCATGGGCCAGAGTCCCCCATGGCCCACAGTTCCTCATGGCCCATTAGTCCCTCATGGCCCAGGAGTCCCTCCTTGGCCCACAGTCCCTCATGCCCCAGTTCCTCTTGTGGCCCAGTCCTCATTTTCACCTGTGTCTTGACTGTAGTGGCTGTTCACACACACACCACCAGTGACGTGAAAACAACAGTGCATTTTACTACAGTCAACGGTAGATGGCTGACACAGTAACACTGCCTGCCCACACTACATAAAAGCAGGAGCACACTACTACAGGAGCTACACTACAGGGAGCTACACACTACTGGGAGCTGCAGGAGCTACACACACACAGAATACACACTACAGCAGGAGCTACACACTACTACAGGAGCCTACCACACACACACTACTACAGAGCTACACACTGCTACGGGAGCTACACACTGGCAGACTGCACACACTGCTACACCTGCACTGCTACAGGAGCTACACACTACTACAGGAGCTACACTACTGCAGGAGCTACACCTACAGCAGGAGCTACACACTACACACAGACAGGGAGCTACACACTGCACACTACACAGCAGGAGCTACACACTACTACAGGAGCTACACACTACTACACTGAGACTACACACACTACTGCACACACTACAGCAGCACCACACAGGACACACAGGACTACCTGCTGAGCTACCACAGAGCTGGCCACACTCAGCAGGAGCAGCACACCACTACAGGACTACACACACTACTACAGGGGCTACACACTACAGCAGGAGCTACACACTACAGGAGCTACACACTGCAGGGAATACACACTACACTACAGGAGTACACACTACTGCAGGGAGCTACCACACTACTACAGGAGCTACACACACAGCAGGAGCTACACACTACTGCACAGGAGCACACACACTACTACAGCAGGAGCTGCACACTACGGAGCTACACACAGCAGGAGCTAC